>NC_089776.1:28578030-28590530 GCF_040412425.1 Macrobrachium rosenbergii | reverse complement strand
ATGAACAACCAACAACAACAAAGGAGGGGGAGGTAATTTGCTAGCGAATTCTTGCTAATCATAATACCTCCCCATACAAGATGATGTACATACCTCCTTCGGGTGTGTACATCGATATTCAAGAATGAGCGGCAAATGCTTTTACGTTACTCTACATTCTGCCTTGCAATGAACTTTACTCCTAAGGGTTTTATGAAGCTGAGACATTACTTTTAATAACACATTGGGACAATTTTCGTTAACAGGACGCAAAGTGATTTAAACACTTGCAAAAGGATAATTACTTTAGATTTGGTTACCCACTGTAACTTTATAAAGTGACTCGAACAATTGTGAATTAATTAAGATTATAGGACCACGTATATGAGGCTATGGCCAACAAATGAAAAGAAATGGTTATTGTTCAAGAATTAAAATACACGGTTACTTAATTTTAGATAAAATGCATGCGGTTAGTACAATCTGCCTTGAAGAGGCTGTGTAAATGAAAAACAGCGTTTATTTTTGTAAATGACATCCCCTTTTACACGATACTGTAATGACTATACATATTCGCATTGATAATTTATCTTCGTTTTAACGTACTTGGCTCAGCTATCGTTCAACGCGAGCTGAGGATGACCCACACACCGGGAATTTGACAGTCGTGTGCGGGCGAGAGTATTCGCGAGGTTTTAATTCGCTAACCTTAAACTACGCTAATTTTATGGGTCTACTGCCAACTCAATGTTATGACGGGCGAGCAGACAAAAGATGTGGGGTAGGACAAACAGCGATCTTGGAAGGAATGGAAGGGGGAAAAGGGATAATAATAACAAAAGGAAAATTACCAAGACGTTACGAATGAAACTTGACCGCATATGAAGGCGGGACACGTCCCTCAGAGCTTACGAAAGGGGCATTTAAATCACAAGGGCAAGAGTTTATGACTCGCAATTCATTAAAATAAAGATAACTAAATGACTAAAAGAAAGTAAATGATATTGGCAGAAGAGCTAAGGGAAAAAGAGTGAGGGTTTTATTGTGTTAGGCGGGAATTTATCGTCCTACGCCTATAAATTACGGCCCGGACTATCACTTCAGTCCCAGGGCGAGGAAAGTGCACCCGAAGGGCGCGACTCCTTCAGGAGGGGCTGACACGCACGCCCGGTGCCAAGGTATGGGCGCAAGGGCGTGCCACTTCTCACTCTGTTATTCTTAATGATTTATACATTGTGTGGGGAATGGTATCCCGTATTTAATTTCCTCTTGTGGGGATAATTTAAGGGAAGATTAGTAGAGGATGGTAAGAGATAGCAGTTCCTGAGGAACGGAAGAAGATAGAGGAGGGTCTGACATCCCCTTCTGGATTAGGGGTGCCAAGACCTTCGAAAATGAAATGGTGGCACAGGTGCCATGGGAGCTCTAGAGCTCTTTGTAAATTACCTGGAATGTCCCACGCCCGTGGTAATTTCGCCTCGAGTCTTTCTTAATGGGACAGTCGTCCTCGGCCGGGAAGCGGAGGGCCCGCGACCGGAGGGCGGCACGGAGTACCACCTGGGCCTGCTGATGCGACAGCTGACGCAGGAGTGTTCCGTCGGCGGGTTCTACCATGATCCGTCGCGGCTCTTGTAGTTCATCGGCCAAGTGAGATATGGCAGAATCCTGACTTGCAATTGCGTCGGCGACGGACTGAGGCAGAGAGGAGGCGGTCGGGGTGGCGTGAGCGGCTCGCAGGTAACGATGACCAGCTCAGGCACGGGTTGCGAGGCCGCACCTGCAGGTGAGCTTCCGCGGTGGTCGGGAGGAACCGTCTCTCTGACCGACGCTGGTAGCGGTGCCAGGCCGGGGGAAGAGAGGGGGTCCTGAGTTGGATCCCGTGAATGGAGATCGGCGTAGCGCTCTGGCGTTGGCACTAGGGCAGAGTCAGGCGCTATCAGAGGTTTCTTGGGCTCGTCGGTCAGGACGGACGAAGCTTGGCCCTGCTCGGGGCATGCAAGTGGCACCGGCAGGAATTTGGCATCTCCTGAAGGGAGATTTGATTGGGGCCCTGGCACTGGCACTGAGGCAGGGCCGGGCACTGGAATTGGATCGGGAACCGATCGAGGGGGCCACTGTACATTGTACTCAGGTGGCACTGGTGGGGACTGCACGTCCTTCTGGTACCCAGGGGGCGCCAGTCTTGGCTGAGGGAGAAGCGGGGAGGATTACTCGCGCGCGGAATGATTCGGGAATGTGGACCCCTAGATTGTCGTGATTTCGGTGGGGACTGAAAGTCCTGTCCCAGGATGACGTCATAGCCTCCGGGAGATGGCTTGCTACTGCAAGATTGCACATTTTGGATTGGTGAGGTCTTGAGACTCTCAATTGGACCGTAGGGAGTATCATCTTAAATTGATTTATTCCCTCGATCGTGACGAGTTTTCGTCTATTGACGATAGCTCCGTGAGGGGAACTCTGTCCCTTCGGATGAGGAGATTTGCGCGCCCGAGTCTTCGAAAGCAGTGACTCGGCGCGCGGGCTCGCTACCTCGTGGAGGGGCCACGTATACAGGCCCGGCGGAGGGCCTAATGACTGGGGATCTGTGACGGCCAAGGCGACGGTGGGAGTAGTTGATTTATTATTGCGTGGGCATTTTGCCCATGCGGGAGAATGGCCATAGACCTTGCACGCCGTGCAAAAGGTCTGGCTAAAGTCTTTCCGCGCTGCCCCTGTGGAGGGCGCAGGCGAGTTATTTGTCGGTTTTCCGGGAGAGAGGAGCCGGTTTCTTGTTCCGGCACTGTTCGGAGGAATGCCCCGTTTTCTTGCAATAATGGCAAGTTAGGGGCTTGCCCGAGTTCCCATTTTTGTGGGAATTTGAACCTCCGAGGAGGGACGGGGGATTTATTTTCCGCCCCATGGATCCTTCTTGAGGGTGGTGAGTTTCCCACATATCTGCTATTCGGCAACACTCGGTGAGTGTTGCTGGGGCTTTTTCCACTATATGAGTGGCGAGGGCAGGAGGGGCGTAGCGCAGGAAATGCTCGAATTTAAACCGCTCGAGTACCTCGGCGGTGTTAGTGGCTCCTTCGGAATCGAGCCATTTTGTCAACGCCCGCTCCGAATGGTACGCCCAATCGGACCAAGTCTGGCCTGCTTCTCTGGGCTGCTCTCTCCAACGTCTCCTCCACCGCTCGGGGGGTAATCTCGTGCGCCCGTAACTGCTTGGCGTACGGCTTCCCAGTTTCCCCGATCGTCTGGGGGAAGGGCGTGGTGGCAACGCAGGGCCTTTCCGCCCAGGAATTTAGTGAGAACAAGGGAGAGTTCCGCGGGGGAGAGATCGCAGCACTCCAGGACTCGTTCGGCCCTTTCAAGCCATACTTCAGGCTCGGACTCCGTCCATTTTGGCATGAACGAGTGAGCTTGGCTGAGGGCACTCATTCCCGCGGCAGGGGGCGGGGGGGTGGCGGGCTGTCGTTCTAGCATCTGGAGCTCGTGGGCGCGCTGTCGCTCTCGATCTTCCCATTCTCGTTCCTCCCTTTTCTCTTGGGCGATTCGTTCTCTCTCCTCTCGTTGTTCTTGGGCAATTCGTTCCCTCTCTCTCTCTGCACGTTCTTTATCCTTCTCCTGCTCTTGGGCAACTCGTTCTCTCTCTCTCTCTTCACGTTCTCTTGCTCTCTCCGCCTTGGCATCGTCCACTCGCTCTTGAACCCATGCTCTCAGATCTTGCCCCGATAGTCCCATGTCCTTCCCAGCGGACATGTAGAATTTGAAATCCTCGTTTTGTTGGGCTCTGGTATTAGCCATCTTGGAATAATGGGTATAGGATATGTCTGAGAAGACTCAGGTTGTCTGAAAAGACTCAATTGCAGGAATCTGAAACACTCAATTGTTCAGACTGCAGGAGAAATGGATCTGTCTGAATAAGACAGTTGATTAGTAAGTCTGAGGAGACCTTTTGTTAAAATTGGATGTGTCTTGGAAAGACGTGGTTGTTCTTGGCGAACGAATTCTAATATGCGTCTCGGAAGACGTAGTTGGATTTTGTCACGCTCGGACTTGGCCGGCTGTAGCGTGAAGTTAAGGAGTTGTTCTAACGAACTAGAATGATCAGTCCCGTAAGGGCTTAGATGTGTGTGAACTACACTATATAATGTCTCAAAAGGACTTGATTTTGGGTTCCCGCAGGAATGAGAAATTCTCGCCACGTGCGACGTAGAATTTTTGTATGAGTCTCTGAGGACTGGAATTTGGAGAAATTCTCGCCACGTGCGACACGTACGACGAGAATTTTAGGAGTCTCTGAGGACTGGAGTTTGGAGAAATTCTTGCCACGTGCGACGTAGAATTTTAGGAGTCTCTGAGGACTGGAATTTGGAGAAATTCTCGCCACGTGCGACGTAGAATTTTAGGAGTCTCTGAGGACTGGAATTTGGAGAAATTCTCGCCACGTGCGACGTAGAATTTTAGGAGTCTCTGAGGACTGGAATTTGGAGAAATTCTCGCCACGTGCGACGTAGAATTTTAGGAGTCACTTAGGACTTGGAATTTGTGGAATTTGGAGAATTCTCGCCACGTGCGACGTAGAATTTTAGGAGTCACTTAGGACTTGAATTACGATTCGTCCCTTAGGACTTAGAAATTACTAACGGGAAAAAAAGAAAAATGAATGAAAAAAAAAAAAAAATGCTACACACGCGGGCATGGGCGGGGGTGGGGGGTGCAGGTCGTTTGGCCAACACCGGAGGTATTTTTAGATTCTGGGTGAATGAACCCGTATATTTATATACCGTCTGGGATTCCGGAGAATTTCCCAGTCGTCTGAGAGGATAACAGTACAACGGCCTAGTAATTTTCCCTATAAGCGGAGTTTAAATTTCGCTTTCCTAACACCTAACTCGAATTCTAACTACACTGAGAGAATTGTCAGCAATGCAAGCTGACTTCGTCGTGTCCCACGTGGGAATTTTATTCGCGCCTAAATAACAGTTCGCTAATTCGAAATGCGAAGTAAAAGTTATCACAGAGGAATTTCTTTCGCACTATTCCTCGAAGCAAGAATATGGCAAAAGATTTTAACACGGGAATTTTCGCACTATTCCTCGAAGCAAAAGATATGGCAAAGATTTTAACACAGAGGAATTTCGCACTATTCCTCGAAGCAAAGGATGGTTAGCACTGGTTATTTCCTAACTACCTATCCTGAAAGGCATGCATTAACGAATCTAATACGGCGGTTCTTTTCTCTCAGTGATTACATGCGTCCCTATTTCTAATTCCTAGGAACAGTCACGATTGTAAAAAGGTTTTGCTAAGATTAACACATTACTTACGTGGAATTTTCTGGATCTGTGTGCTGGTTTTACACAAAAGGTTCGTAATTGTCTCGTACCCAGCTTAGCTTTGCTAATAGCTGATCTGGCAAGTTGCAAATGCAATAAAGCAACACTAGGGAACTGCAACTGCAAAACGAGATCTATGGCCAGGTCGCCATTTTTACGTTTTTCCGTGGTTTTAGTTTGAAATATGCTCTGTGAGACAGGTAGCAACAATTTAAGTTAATTTAGCCTTGTGATTCTGACTTCGTGGGTACGGGAAAACGTAAAAAGAGGAAAACAAAGGAGAATTTCATATGAGCTTAGGGCTCTTGTTACTGAGGGAAATATTACGTAAAACACGTGGGCACATTTAAAGTAGTGTATTTACATAAATGACATTAGTACGGGAAAGAGGAACTCAAGTAGATTGAATGAAACTGGGGAATCCCAGCCACAGTCGAGAAGCTTCCACGATAGGATCCCTCTGAAATGAGAGATATGCACATTATACGCCAGTAATGAAAATAGACAAAAGAATAATGAATTCGAAGCTGCACTGAGGGTGCCAAAGGAGTAATAAAGAATTAATACTGCCGATGCAAGAGGCGCACGGACATTAGACAAGGGAGATTTCTGGCTTTCTCTTTAAGAAAATATTACGAGACAAAAGCGTGACTGAAATGGGGCTCTTCCAGGGCACTTTACCTTAGCAGATTTTCCGAGGGGCGTAGAAGGCGGTCCGTGGATGACTTGCGATTTCGAGGGCGAGTTTCTTCCACGTGGTGAGATGCAAGGGCTTCCGTAAAGGGGCAAGGCGATGGGGACTCCTCGAAACTCCAAGCAATGGCGTGTGGGCTCGAGGAATACGGTCGAGGGGCACGAGGAGAAGTATACTTTGGAAAGGGCCACGTGGTTAGGATGCAAAGGGCATCGATGGGGCCAGGTGTTGAGGACGTCTTCACAAGTTCACTCCATATCTTCCAGCCAGCGTGTGTGTGAGACCTCGTGGGCTTTTGCTTTTATCCTCCTATGGGGCAGGGGGGCGTCCATCACAGATGCTTTGACTCATTGCACCTGCTGCCCGCAGGGGAGGTTTTGGCCTGTAGGAGAAACACCCAAGCCAGATTACTTTTGCCTCGAAGGAAAGATCTTTATCAAAAATGGGAGCGCCTTTAATCTTTTAAACCCTTGTTTTTAAGTCGATAGACAGATGGTCTATCGATCGGCTGGCAGTAAATGGAAAGTAAATGAACAACCAACAACAACAAAGGAGGGGAGGTAATTTGCTAGCGAATTCTTGCTAATCATAATAAATATATATATGATTATTATCACTTTTATATATATGATTCATTTATCACACATTACCACAGGTGAAAAATAAGATAGCGGGTGTAGGTCCTGACCGGTTTCGACTTTATTTCCAAGCCATTGACGAAGGACTGATACAGAGTGTGAGAAGTCACAAATATATATACTACAAGAACAGTACTGACGAGACATACACAACCGTTAGGGACTCCATATCCCCACTCAGGCCGGTGTCGAGGTAGGAGTGGCCTTTAAAACTCATTTGGCTAAAAATCACAATAGACTCTCTGGGGACATTGCTGATAAACAGACCATACCCCCACCTCAGATCCACACCTGACAGGTGTCATGGAGGCGGAGTTTGGAAACTCATTAACATTACTACCCTCTACTGTGTTTACAAATATGATAGTCCTATTTTCATACATCTCTACTGCCTACCTTAAAGTTTAAACAATTTACAAATTTCTTTTGATATTAAAGGATCAAGTTTATACATCCCTTGACTGATATTCATATTATGGTTGTAACTTTCTTTTATAAAGCTAGATTCAATGATGTTCCTTTCAGTGCATTATTAGAATATACAATCCTTTTTGCCCCTTCCCAGTTGATAGCATGATTGTTCTCACTAACATGTACAAATATACCACTGTTCCCTTGTGCATACCTCACACATTTCTTATGTTGTTCAATTCTTTTTCCAGTGCTTTGTGGTTTGGCCAATATAAAAGTTGTCACAAGACTTACACGGAATTTTATATACACACCCTTTAGTATTGTCTGGGGAGTTCTTGATAAGTACATTTTTCATTGTTGTATTGTTCTTAAATGCGACACTAACACCTAAAAAATTCTTAAGAAGATGAGGGATATCTTTCATATTATTATTATATAAGGCAAAACAAGCAAATTTTTTGTGTTGTAAGGTTCTTTCTGGTTTTGATACATAGTCTTTTTGCCGCTTCAAATGCACTGTTTAATACACTATCAGGATATTTCAATTTTTGCCTGCATTCCTAATCTTATCTATTTCATCATCAATATATTCAGGGCTACATACCCGTAATGCTCTTAAAAACATAGATGAAAACACTGACTTTTTAACCTTATTGCTTTGTCAGAATAGAAATGCACATAGGAAGAAATATTAGTGGGTTTTCTATACACACTATATTTAAACCCACTACTATTTCTTCGTATGAGGACATCCAAAGTATAAGCACCCATCATTTTCCATTTCCATCGTGAATTTAATTGATGGTACTAATTGATTTAGCTTATCCAAAAAAAAGTTTTTTTACATCTTGGTTCCCTGGCCATACACAAATTATGTCGTCAACATACCTAAACCATGTTACATTACATTGGGATTATGTTTGTTTAATATCTTCTTTTCAAAAATTCCATATATAAGTTACTTAACACTGGGGATAGAGGGTTTCCCATTGCCATACCAAAATTTTGTGAGTAAAATTTACCATTAAATTCAAATTTACAATCTTTTACACATAATTTAATCAGTTCAATTAAAGTACTTTTAGAAAATGGGATATCCAGCTGTGTGTTCTCTAACAATTCAGATAAAAATGCCATCAGATCATCTATTGGCACCTTTGTGAATAGTGATACAACATCAAAACTTACAAGCCTGGATTCACTATTAATCTCTACACTATTTAGTTTATTTATCAGGTCCACATTATTCTTGATATTTGCATTTGAAATGGTACCTACTAATGGGTTAAGAATATCTACTAAGTAATTTCTATAGCTTGTATGATGCGGAACCAACTGAACTGATAATTGGCCTGGCAGGAAAGTTTGCTTTGTGAGTTTTTATTGTACCATACATGTATGGTAGCGATGGAGAAGGTCACACACAACTTGTTTTATAAGGCTTTCGTTTACCTTTTAACTGGAAAGGTTTTCACTTTCTTATTGAAACCACTATCCCACATTGTCTATCGGGTTCTTATTTAATTCTTTATGTGTTATCATCACCTAAAAGATTTTGCATTTTTTCTATATATTCACTTTTATTTAAAATTACAAGTGCGCCTGATTTATCTGCTTTTGTCATGTGTATATTTTTATCTTTTTCAGTTCATTAATAGCAACCATAAATCTTTTGGGGACGTTTGTGGTGTCTGATTTTTCATACTTCCATAAATCACTCCCTTAACCATGTTCACTTCTTCATTCGTTAAATCACTATATTTTTCCAAATTACACAGTCCTTTAGTTATTTCACACTGTTCCTTCCGCCAGGAGATAAAGCAAAGTTTAAAGCCGTAGCCTAAGGCACTAGTTACATTTCTATCCAGCTGTTTGTTTGATAAGTTGACGACACATTCATGATTGGCGTTGTTGGTCCAAGGGCTTCTTTCAATCAACAGTTTCATTTTATTATCGTGTTTACTTTTCAGTTTCCGATACACTTGATTCCTCATCTTACTTGACAATATTCACGTGGGAATCTTCTCAATCTGGTGGTATTGAGGCTTCAAAATGTCGTCTTTTTCTCGTGAGATCTTCAAAGTTCTTTTGGTTTCCAATGTTTTGATGTTGATATGTTTTTCCAATATGGCACGTTGTATTTCACCGAAGGGTTGGTCTTCTAATTTCAGCAAAGGAATTGGTTATGAACGATCTTGGTATCACTTGTTCATCCCGACATTCACGTAAAAACCGCAGGTGTTCCTTGTTGGTATGAGCTTGAGTAGAGGCGTCGGCAAATTCTCTGACGGCATATTCCAAGATGGGGAAAAGAACACAGAAAGATCGGAAGGAGCGCGTGGTATCCATTGATGATTATTATCACTTTTGTACGTGATTCATTTATCACACATTACCACAGGTGAAAAATAAGAATATCAGTCAAGGGATGTATAAACTTGATCCTTTAATATCAAAAGAAATTTGTAAATTGTTTAAACTTTAAGGTAGGCTAGTAGAGATGTATGAAAATAGGACTATCATATTTGTAAACACAGTAGAGGGTAGTAATGTTAATGAGTTTCAAACTCCGCCTCCATGACACCTGTCAGGTGTGGATCTGAGGTGGGGTATGGTCTGTTTATCAGCAATGTCCCCAGAGAGTCTATTGTGATTTTTAGCCAAATGAGTTTTAAAGGCCACTCCTACCTCGACACCGGCCTGAGTGGGGATATGGAGTCCCTAACGGTTGTGTATGTTCGTCAGTACTGTTCTTGTAGTATATATATTTGTGACTTCTCACACTCTGTATCAGTCCTTATGCTCAATGGCTTGAAATAAAGTCGAAACCGGTCAGGACCTACACCCTGTTTCTTATTTTTCACCTGTGGTAATGTCCCAGATGATATATATATATATATATATATATATATATATATATATATATATATATATATATATATATATATATATATATATATATATATATATATATAGATATTGTCTACATCAATATGATGACGTAGTAAAATTCTTCCTGGCCTGATATGCTGATAAGCCTTCTTTGCAAAGAGACCTGGTTGTCATCTTTATCATTCGGTATCACTAAACATAACCTTCACTATTATCAATTACCAGCGAAAATGCCAAAGGCTTGGCATTAACACTGAGAACTGTTTTCCACAACTGACAGAATTTGACTTTCAGAAACGAGTGAGGAACACTAGAAGTTACCTTCTAATGTCTCCAGTTTTTCCATTAAGTATGAAGACTATATATAACAAAAGTCTTTATACTACGATTATAAGAGCATTGTCTTCCCATAGAGCTGGAGTGGAAGGAAGGGTCATATCTGTCCATAATTTAGGTGGAGGGTCTCTAGAGTGTTCAGTGGTCTGGTTAAACTACTTTAATACTGCAACTACTCTAGAGTGTTCTATACATAAACAAAATCTGATCGCATCATTTGCTATTAATCTGTACATTATTCCAAATGCTTGAAACGCCCTCTCCAAGTAATGATAAGCATTCCTTCTCACTTACTTGCACTGACAGGCAACACCCACCCGGGTGCATTACTCACATGTGAGTAATGCACATACTGCCACCGCCTATATATTAAGTGTTGCATTGAAATTCTTTTTAAGAAATGAGAGTGGAAATATGTCTGACTGGGGTCTTTAGAGTCCAGCCACTCCTAAACCTTGTTTTTCAGTAGAAAGCCTTTCCACGACCCTGCCATAATCTCTGGGGAATAGACTTACTTTGCAAAGAGTCCCGGTTGTCTGTCGCTGCACCTGAAGAAAACAAAACAATAAACAAAAACTTATAAAGTTTGGATTCTATAATCACTCCAGAACATTGATCAGTATATCATTAAAGTGAACTTGTGGAAGACAGTAGTCTCTTTACTATTGATGAATCAGTTGAAAGTACAGACAGGATGCTTTCAGAGAGACGGCCGCAGATACCGCGGAGTCATAGATACCTTTCAGGTGTTCCATCTCGTGGTGAAGTTCTGGAAAGGGAAGATCAGTCTCTCTTTACAAGGCAGCATCATCAAAGGACATTGGATTCAAATGAAAATGTGACTGAATGGAGGAAGTTGTGCCACTTCAGAATGTATGGTACTGATTATGCGCTTATAAAGATATTAGAGTACAATGTCTCAATAAAAGTTGACCCTCTCTTTGACCTCTTCTCAGAATTTCTTTGTAGAACAAATCTGGCCTAAGAAGTATCAAGCTGACACGAGGTTGATTTAATCTACTTTATTCTTTAATCAAATAACTTTGCTATTTAGAAGAACAAAAACTTGGAAAAAAACACACAAAAATTACCTTGAAGATTGTTTTCGACGTGTTCAAGCTTCTCCTGCATTTCTGAAAATATAAATGATTGTTGGGAGAACATTAGTCTTTCTTCCTGAGGCACAAGGCTCACTTTAACAGCAACTTGACTCATTCTATGAACCAGAGACTCATGAAGTATAGGATTTTGTCATGTAGCAGAACATAAATATTTAGAAGTAAAATATATAAAATTACCTTGAAGTTTGTCTTCAATATGTCCCTGCATGTCTGGAAATATAAATAATTGTTTTTAAAAAAAAGCTGGTCTTTGTTCTTAAAATTATACTGCACAAGAAATGTGTGAATAACAGGGAGACATGAATAAACTCCTGTAACCCAGAATCTTAATAAAAGAGGAGAGAATATACCCGAGAGTGTACAAAGGTTCTTCTGCATTCATTACCTTTATAGTGATGAACAGATCATAAGAAGTCGTGACTCAGCCTGGCTTTTCTCTTCACCTGTGGTTCACTTGTGTAAGTGGCAAGGGGAAACTACCCACCAGTGAAGAAAACAGAAGACAGGGATAATAGAACAAACACTGAATTAAAACAGAAATAATTAAAAAAAAAATAGAAAGCAAAGGTAAGTGTGCTTGAAAAATATGCCAACTCCTTTGAAAGTTACGGAAACAACCAGCAGAACAAAAACTGCTATGAGGACCATTTCATGGCTTGACACTGCAAGGAACAGAAGGCTCCTGGTGCTGGGACGTATGACAACATAACATTGCGACAGAGAGTGAATGTGGAAGTTCTGCAGAGCGAGTAGCTCACACACACTGGCTCCTGGGGTGAAGGGAATGAGTGAGCTGCAAATGAAGTTCCTTGTGGGAAAGGGAACAGCATCTTCCAGTAATCTTTGTAAAGGATGAAGTCCAGACAGGCTTCAGACACCAAGACAGGAAAAGGATTACAACAGCAGCCAAAATGAAGATCTAAAACAGATGGCTCTGATAATGTCATCTCTGCAGGTGAAGAAACCCTAACAAAAAAAGCTAGGTTTCATGGCAAAAGTAGCTGAGAAACAGAAAATCGGAAGTGGTAGGCTGCAGACACCATGACAGGAAGGAGAAGAAATCTCTGGCAATAGCAGAAGAGAAAGATCTGAGGTAGCCAATGAG
>NC_089776.1:28560530-28573030 GCF_040412425.1 Macrobrachium rosenbergii | reverse complement strand
AAATAGAAGAGTACTCATGTCATGAAGAAATAATGATATGTTTTTGATCATATATATATATATATATTCTGTATTTTTAGTATAATTTAGTCATATATATATATATATATAGATCTGGAAGCAATGAATTATTTAACACATTTGACTTATGTCATGTATGTTTTGTTGATAGGTATAAGATGTGTGAATATGTATATTCAGGTATGTGTGTGTGTACACTCAAGCTACAACTGAGCACTGACATGGGCAGAGTGTCTCAAGGACGTTTGACTGGCGTCCTCATAATCAGAGGACTCGACTGACGTCAAGGGATGACGCCTCCTTCTGTTTATCTTCCACAGCGAGAGTTCTAGAAGTGAATATCAAATACATCACTTATGTCATGAAGAACCAAGCATTGGGGTTTTGCTTTTTCCTCTCTCTCTCTCTCCCATTTCGTCAGGGAATCTGCCTCAGCTATTTATCTATTTAGTTATAATATTTTGTACTCGCATTTAAGAGTTTTCTATTGGTATCTGAAAATCAAAGAGAGAGAGAGAGAGAGAGAGAGAGAGAGAGAGAGAGAGAATCAAAGCAAACAAACCTATGATTATGCACATATGCATTTGTGAATGTATGTATGTGTATATGTATGTATGTATGCTTGCATACATGCACACATGCAGGCATGAAACGAAAGCAGCCAAAGCACAACAAGACCTCAGTCAAGGACGACATAATTATCTCTTCGTCTCGAGGGAAGAAGAAGAAGAAGAAGAAGAAGACACATCTGGGTATGACGTCATCCACTCCCCTCTTCCACATTCTTTGGTTTTCCTTCTTCGGTTCTTCAACGGCTCACTTGTTCGCCAGACATATCAGTCGTCACCTTTCCATTGAGAGAGAGAGAGAGAGAGAGAGAGAGAGAGAGAGAGAGAGAGAGAGAGAGAGAGAATGATAATAGTAGTAACTGCATTTCTAACCACAAAGAGACCGCTGTAGGGTTGAGTTCAATATAAAACTTAATTCCTTGTGGTGAAAAGCACGAGTGGATGCAGACTCCCCAACGCCACCAGTGGGAGAAAGTAAAGAAAATTATGATAAAACCCAAAGAAGAAGAAGAAGAAGAAGAAGAAGAAGAAGAAGAAGAAGAAGAAGATGACAGATTCCGTGAGAGAATCCGCGCGTCATTTACACAGATAAATACAGAGGCTTTTATTTCCCTCCCTCTCTTGAGGGCTGGACATAACTATATTATTATTATTATTATTGTTATTATTATTATTATTATTATTATTATTATTATTATTCTATTATTATTATTATATTTCCTGTGATCATTTCTGCATCTAAGATCAACAATCCCAGAGAGAGAGAGCAGAGAGAGAGAGAGAGAGAGATATTCCCGTTCGTGTGTTAATCAAGGAAAGGCAATCTCAGCCTAATCAGTGCACCTGGGAACAAAAAGGTAAATAAACAGGTTCAGTGCAGCTGTTGACATTTGGCAGTCAATCCTCACCAGTCAAGATTTCATCTGATCAGTTCTGTGTCTAAGATGTAAAATCCCCTCAAGATTTTAGGGGAAGAGGACAGAGAGAGAGAGAGAGAGAGAGAGAGAGAGAGAGAGAGAGAGAGAGAGAGTATCATTTTCAAAATGGGATACCTGCAGGAAAAACTCTAAGCCCAGTAATTGATTTGCATTCCTGTTGATCGCAAGTGCAATCATCTTTCTTCAGGAACTTGAAGCTACAAATCATAACAGAACGATTGAAAAGAATCTCTTTCTTTTGTCATTCTTCCCATACTCAATCATTATTTCCAATAATAATAATAATAATAATAATAATAATAATAATAATAATAATAATAATAATAACAGTAATTATTATTATTATTATTATTATTATTATTGGAATGGAAATCCATCTGAATGCTTGATTTACACTTGGTTTGATATCTTGTTACTATTAATAAGAAGCAGTTTACTTATTGTGCTTGTTGTGCATTGCGTCAATCAATCAATTAGTGATGCTGCTGAGTTCACTTCTCAAGAGAGAGAGAGAGAGAGAGAGAGAGAGAGAGAGAGACAAACAGCCTCTGTCTGTCTTTATCTGTCCTAATGACGCCCCGATTCTTCCCTGCTGTCTGCCTACCCTTTCTTCTTCTTCTTCTTCTTCTTCTTCTTCTTCTTCTTCTTCTTCTTCTTCTTCTTCTTCTTCTTCTCATTTTTATCTTTATTTTCTTTACTTTCCTCCACTGATGGCCTTGATGAGTCTGCATCCATTTGTGCATTTAACCAAAAAGAATAAAATTTCGTATTGAACTCAACCCTTCAGCTGCAGCCTCTCGGTGGTTAGAAATCCAGTTACATACTACTACTTATTATTATTCTCTCTCTCTCTCTCTCTCTCTCTCTCTCTCTCTCTCTCTCTCTCTCTCTCTCTCTCTCTCTCATAGTCTTAACAAAGCCAGACAGGGATAACGAAAATCTGAAGAAGCAATGTGGGCACCTTGGGCGACCTACTGTTGGCCAAGGTGTTTCACCAGGAGGGGTAAATGTGGTGGGCATTTACTCCACTGGGGAAACACTTAAAACCAACAGTTAAATCACCATTGAATGCTTCTGAAGAAACAATGGGGAAGCCCTTGGGCGACCTGCTGTTACCAAGGGTGTTTCACCAGGAGGGGTAAATGCGGTGGGCATTTGCTCCACTGGGGAAACACTTAAGCCAACAGTTAAATCAACATTGATTGCTTCTGAAGAAGCAATGGTGGCAGCCCTTGGGCGACCTACTGTTGACCAAGGGTGTTTCACCAGGAGTGGTAAATGTGGTGGGCATTTACTCCACTGGGGAAACACTTCAGCCAACAGCTAAATCACCACTGATTACTTCTGAAGAAGCAATGTGGGCAGCCCTAGGGCGGCCAACTGTTGGCCAAGGGTGTTTCACCAGGAGGGGTAAATGTGGTGGGCATTTATTCCACTGGGGCAACACTTAAGCCAACAGTTGAATCACCACTGATTGCTTCTGAAGAAGTAATGTGGGCAGCGCTAGGGCGGCCAACTGTTGGCCAAGGGTGTTTCACCAGGAGGGGTAAATGTGGTGGGCATTTACTCCACTGGGGAAACACTTACGCCAACAGTTAAATCACCACTGATTTCTTCTGAAGAAGCAATGTGCGAAGCCCTCGGGCGACCTACTGTTGACCAAGTGTGTTTCACCAGGAGGGGTAAATGTGGTGGGCATTTACTCCACTGGGGAAACACTTAAGCCAACAGCTAAATCACCATTGATTACTTCTGAAGAAGCAATGTGGGCAGCCCTAGGGCGGCCAACTGTTGACCAAAGGTGTTTCACCAGGAGGGGTAAATATAGTGGGCATTTACTCCACTGGGGCAACACTTAAGCCAACAGTTAAATCACCACTGATTGCTTCTGAAGAAGCAATGTGGGCAGCCCTAGGGCGGCCAACTATTGGCCAAAGGTGCTTCACCAGGAGGGGTAAATGTGGTGGGCATTTATTCCACTGGGGAAACACTTAAGCCAACAGTTAAATCACCATTGATTGCTTCTGAAGAAGCAACATCGGAAGCCCCTTGGGAGGCCAACTCTTGTGTGGTGTTTCACCAAGAGGGGTAAATGTAGTGGGCATTTACTCCTCTAGGGAAACACTTAAGCCAACAGTTAAATCACCCTTGATTGCTTCTGAAGAAGCAACGTGGGCAGACAACTGTTGGCCAAGGGTATTTCACCAGGAGGGGTAAATGTAGTGGGAATTTACTCCACTGGGGAAACACTTAAGACAACAGTTAAATCACCCTTGATTGCTTCTGAAGAAACAATGTGGGAAGCCCTTGGGCGACCTACTGTTGGCCAAGGGTGTTTCACCAGGAGGGGTAAATGTGGTGGGCATTTACTCCACTGGGGAAACACTTATGCCAACAGTTAAATCACCAGTGATTTCTTCTGAAGAAGCAATGTGGGCAGCCCTTGGACGACCTACTGTTGACCAAGTGTGTTTCACCAGGAGGGGTAAATGTGGTGGGCATTTACTCCACTGGGGAAACACTTCAGCCAACAGCTAAATCACAATTGATTACTTCTGCAGAAGCAATGTGGGCAGCCCTAGGGTGGCCAACTGTTGACCAAAGGTGTTTCACAAGGAGGGGTAAATATAGTGGGCATTTACTCCACTGGGGCAACACTTAAGCCAACAGTTAAATCACCACTGATTGCTCCTGAAGAAGCAATGTGGGCAGCCCTAGGGCGGCCAACTGTTGGCCAAGGGTGTTTCACCAGGAGGGGTAAATGTGGTGGGCATTTATTCCACTGGGGAAACACTTAAGCCAACAGTTAAATCACCATTGATTGCTTGTGAAGAAGCAACGTGGAAGCCCAGGAGGCCAACTGTTGTGTGGTGTTTCACCAGGAGGGTAAATGTAGTGGGCATTTGCTCCACTGGGGAAACGCCAAATAACAGTTAAATCACCATTGATTGCTTCTGAAGAAGCAACGTGGGCAGACAACTGTTGGCCAAGGGTGTTTCACCAGGAGGGGTAAATGTAGTGAGAATTTACTCCACTGGGAAAACACTTAAGACAATAGTTACATCACCACTGATTGCTTCTGAAGAAGCAATGTGGGCAGCCCTTGGGAGGCCAACTGTTGGCCAAGGGTGTTTTACCAGGAGGGGTAAATGTCGTGGGCGTTTACTCCACTAGGGAAACTCATAAGCCAACAATTAAATCACCCTTGATTGCTTTGAAGAAGCAATGTGCGCACCCCTTGGGCGACCTACTGTTGGCCAAAGATGTTTCACCAAGAGGGGTAAACGTAGTGGGCATTTACTCCACTGGGGAAACACTTATGCCAACAGTTAAATCACCATTGATTGCTTCTGAAGAAGCAATGTGGGCAGCCCTTGGGCGGCCAACTGTTGACCAAGGGTGTTCCACCAGGAGGGGTAAATGTAGTAGGCATTTATTCCACTGGAAACACTTAAGCCAACAGTTAAATCACCATTGATTGCTTCTGAAGAACCAATGTTGGAAGCCCTAGGGCAGCCAACTGTTGACCAAGGGTGTTTCACCAGGAGGGGTAAATGTAGTGGGCATTTACTCCACTAGGGAAACTCATAAGCCAACAGTTAAATCACCATTGATTGCTTCTGAAGAAGCAATGTGGGCAGCCCTGGGGCGTCTTACTCTTGACTAAGGGTGTTTCACCAAGAGGGGTAAATGTGGTGGGCATTTACTCCACTGGGGAAACACTTAAGCCAACAGTTAAATCACCCTTGACTGCTTTTGGAATGGTACTGCCTCAGTGGGTAGGACGCCGACTGGAATCGCTGGATAAGTATCTGTGTCTTCGGTTCGAGACTCGGCAGTACCAGTCCATTTATCACTTATAAATTCCCCTTCGGTGATAATTGCCGAGGTAGCATGAATTTGATATTAAGCAACGTTTGTTGCTTCATGAATATGTATCTATCTATCTATATATATATATATATATATATATATATATATATATATATATATATATATATATATATATATATATATTATATATATACATATACATACATACACACACACACACACACACACACATATATATATATATATATATATATATATATATATATATATATATATATATATATATATATATATATATATATGTACAAATGTCCTTTAATACCCAATTCACTCTACCTAGAAATATTATTTTTTCATATATGTTACCAAAGGGGAATTTTTAGTTGATAAAAGTTTCGTCTCGTGGCCTCGAACCATAGAAGATTGAGAACTCAGGACTACAGTGACGCCTTAAACCACAATGCCTTGATGGCAGTGTGGTTTAAGTCACTGCAGTCAGAAGTTCTTGGTCTTCCGTAGTTCCAAGCCCACGACAGATCGACAACTTATCAACTAAAAATTCCCCCTTTGGGTAACATATAATAATATATTATTTCAGAGGTAGAGCGAATTGGATATTAAGGACATTTATAGCTTAATCTTATATATGAATCATAGTGAAGTGACAAAATTCATTCATATATATATATATATATATATATATATATATATATATATATATATATATATATATATATATATATATATATGCATAATATGTATAATATGTACAGTGTATACATACATACATAAAATATATAGACATTTAATGCTTTTAAAGACTTCCTAATCTTTGATTTCCACTTTTTCTCAAGAATTCTCATGAATAAAAAAATGCTTCAGAAATAAGCAAGGAAAACCATTTCGGACTGTAAATTTTTAATGAGAATTTAAAATAAGTAAACAAAAAAAATTTAATTATTTCATACATAAATTACCAGAGCTTAGAAGTCAATTTATTATTTATTTCAAGTAAGATTTAGAAGAAACGCCATTTGGCCATTTCATCAAAACGTATAATAATAAATAAATTAAATGTGGCAGACGCCATCCGCCTCAACAATAGCCCGTTCAGTAATTTTTTTAAATGTGTTTATGACGGGTATATTAACATATCTGGTCTTCTTTCTCTTTTGCAAATTGACGTAAGAGGATTATTTTTATTATTTACTTCTGAAGACAAGCTCGCGTGTTGATCTGAGTCATTACATGGTTTAACTCTAACCTAAATAATTCCATTCCAATACTGGGGCGTTTGTATCCTATTATGTCAGTTGTACTGAAATGCCTTAGGCCTATGCCATTAAATAGCGCAGAGAAAAAAAAAATTTTATAACACAATCCAAGGAGATTGTTGCTTCATATCTGATCAGCTGTTTCAAGACACTTCCCCCCAAAAGAAACTTGCGTGCCAACTCAAGTAATAACAAGAAAACAAGTAAATAGTGCGCCGGAGTTTCTTCGGCGTAATCAAGTTTTCTGCACAGCGCATGATCAAGGCCACCGAAAATAGATCTATCTGTCGGTGGTCCCGGTATAATGTGGTATGAGCTGAGGCCCATGAATCTTCAACCACGGCCGGTGGTGGCTTATCCTATGTCGTTGACAGCACGATTATGGCTAAAATTAACCTTAAATAAAATTAAAACTGAGGCTAGAGGGCTGCAATTTGGTATGTTTGATGATTGAAGGGTGGATGATCAATATACCAATTTGCAGCCCTCTAGCCTCAGTAGTTTTTCATATCCGAGGGCGGGCAGAAAAAAGTGCGGAAAGAATGAAATGCGGACGGACAGACAAAGACGGCAAAATAGTTTTCTTCTACAGAAAACTAAACCCAAATGAGGTCAGAAAAAGTGCTTCACCTAGTGACATCACCTTTCCATCGGGAAAAATTAATGTATTAGGTAAAATCATAATAATTATTCGCTGGGGGGCTGCTCGTAGTTTGTTGATTCTCAATTCATTTTATTTTCTAGTATTCTTGGGCCACGTTACTAACTCAGTTAAGGACTCTACGAAACGTGTTGTGGTATATTTAGTCTCAAGGCGTTCTTTTGATTTCTCCCTTAAATGTCAATGTGACGCTATATATATATGTATATATATATATATATATATATATATATATATATATATATATATATATATATATATATATGTGTGTATGTGTGTGTGTGTACATATATATATATATATATATATATATATATATATATATATATATATATATATATATA
This sequence comes from Macrobrachium rosenbergii, assembly GCF_040412425.1. Classification (NCBI taxonomy): domain Eukaryota; kingdom Metazoa; phylum Arthropoda; class Malacostraca; order Decapoda; family Palaemonidae; genus Macrobrachium; species Macrobrachium rosenbergii. The sequence continues at coordinate 28,565,389 of NC_089776.1, read as the reverse complement.
TATATATATATATATATGTATGTATGTGTGTATGTATATATATATATATATATATATATATATATATATATATATATAATATATATATATATATATATATATATATATATATATATATATATATATATATATATATATATATATATATATATATATATATATATAATATAGTTTGAACTGTGTTGTCCTGATAAGATGATTTACTATAAAGGCACAAGGGGTCAGGTGTGAGCATCCAGTGACAATGATGCATCAGCAACCGACAACACCACTTGCAGATATTAGGAAGGAAGGTTTGACAGCAATAAGGTTTGAAAGGTACAACAGGAGGAAAACCTTGCAGTTGTTCTTTGAAACATTTGTTAGAGAAGGTGGAAAGTCAGCTGGAAGAAAAAATATGAACGGAGGTACAGTAAAAGGGATGAAACAAGTTGCAGCTAGGGGCCGAAGGACGCTGCAAAAAGAACTTTAGTAATGCCTACAGTGCACCATGTGAGGTGCACTGACAGCTACCCGCCTACGGGGTTGAAGATATAGTCACTCCATATAGGCTATAGCGAGGAATGGGTGCAAGAAGGTGACCGCCACGATGAGGAAGAACAAGCCGCGAATAAAGTCAGGAACTTCCCGGAGGAGAGCCGAACGCTATCTCCCGTCGTTCCAGACGGAAATATGGAAGTCGCCTCTTAAACAGTCCAACTGGGCAGGTGGCGAAAGACCAAACCCAACAGAAACTCATACATGAAAATAAAAAGAGAACATTTCATGGGCAGGGTACCAATTAACAAATAACAAATTCGAGGCTCAAATGAACTCATGAAAAACTGAACAGTAATTAATAAACAAATGTTCACGTTACAGGAGCCAGAACATAAAAACTCAAGTGGCTGATACTACAGTATATATATATATATATATATATATATATATATATATATATATATATATATATATATATATATATATATATATAAAAGATAAAATCACGAAGGAAACGGAAACACTGGAATGCAAGAGGCCTTTCGACACTAGTCCTTTACTTAGCAGACTGAAGAAATATAAAAGTATGTTTACAAAGAAAGTTCATATAAATGACAGATGGGGATTACAAAGGAAACATATGTACCTGGAATCCAACACAATTGAAGAATTTAGTAGAACTGCCAAAACAGGATTAAATATTTAAGAGGTTTTACAAAGATTAGGATCAACTGTTCAGGAGCAGGGACAGGACAATTAAAAGATTATACAGGTTCGTGACTGACCACCTAAAAATTTTTTTAGTACAACACAATAATTCTCTTTTTTTTTTTGTAAACAATAATAACTTTTTGCAAGATGAACATTTTACAAATAAAAATTATTTTTACAAATAAAAAATATATATCAAGTAGGTACCTTATAATTAATTCAGTTTTTATCTTTTAGGTCATTCTTGAACATTTTTCTAATACAGGGGTCCAAATAATACATGCCAGGGCTAAGATTAAAATTACAACTGGAAGTAAGCTGGATAATAGCGGACTCCAATAGATTTCTTGAAGAGAAATCTTTCGATCTGGCAATCACTGAACTTTCAGTCCAATTTATCCTGTGAGAGTTTTCACTTAAATGAATGAATATAGCATTGGATACTTGTCCAGTTTTGACTGAATACTTATGTTGCTTAATACGTACATCTAAATCTTTGCTAGATTGGCCAATATAAAAAGAGGGGCAATCCAAACATGGAATTTTATATATTATGTTGTTGTTTTCTTTATGGCTATTTTTATTAACATTCTTTTGAGAGTGTTATTATAAGAAAAAACGAGGTTTACATTAAAAGGTTTTAACAATGATTTTATGTTTTTTCAAACCACTAAAATAAGGCAAGCTAAGAATGTTCTTAGGTTTCTTTCTTCATGTTACTTTCACTATAAAACTTTTTGTGGGCTTTGTTATAACAAATATCTAGTATATGTGAAGGATAACATAAATCTGTCCCTAAAATTTCTTTATTGAGGACTGACAATGGGCTTTAAAACATATAAAAAATTTTGAGTATATGGCCTGAAAAAATGGACATAAGTTAAGTTGTTGGTTGGTTTCCTATAAACACTGAATTTACATTTGGTTCTCAAATAAAACATCTTAGAAAGGGACTGTGTTTTTCTAATTCTAACGTAAACTTAATGGATGGTACCTGGTTATTCAAATTACAAAAAAAATCATTTACATCAATAGAAAAAATTGATATTTTGATGTAAATGATATGGCCTGAATAAAATGGAGATAAGTTGTTGTTGGTTGGTTTCGTTCAATAAATACTGAATTTACATTGAAATGGTTCCTGATGATTAATAAACATCTAAGAAAGGGGAACAAACATCAAAATAACGAATTGTCTTTTGATTTTGTTTAATATCTAACTTAAACTTAATGGATGGTACCTGGTTATTCAAATTACATGTAATTCATTTACATCATTGTTTTCAGTGCCATGATGTTAAAACAGAAATTTTATCGTCAACATACCTATACTTTTTTTATCTTTAAGGATTTTTTTTTAAAGAAACTTTTTATAAATGATATTAGGTATATATCGTTTTTCAAAAGAATTCCATTTACAACTTTTCTGATGGAGGATTGTCTTTTAAAGGGTTGCCCATTACCATACCAAATATTTGTTTTGGTAAAATGCACCATTGAATATAAACTTTACAATCACAAATGCACAATGTTTTTCCATAGTGAGCGAAATCATAAAACAATATATGACTTACATTAGATATAGTTATATGATGGATTAATTCATTATATCAGATACTATATATAAAATGGAATCTATAGGGACTTTATCAAAAAATACATAATAAAATGTTTTCAAAACTAACGAATCTATCAGTGGGGCAAAAATTTCCCTTTTGTTTAATTTAAATCAGAACTTTCAACTAATTTCAGACTATTATATACGTGAGAAACTGAAATAGTTCATGATAAGTAACGGAGACAAGCTTTGTTTGTAATAAGTTTATTTGAAAAAATCAAAGTTTAAAATGATATTTAGCCAACATCATTCAATGATAATAGGCCTTTTCTTATAAGGATTGTTTTTTTGTGTGTTTTTTACTAATCTGTACAAGTTTTCAAAAGGTAACGAGGGAAATTTTACCGATAAACAATGACCTATTAGTTCTTTTTAATCTTTAATGATTTTTTCACTGTGCTATATAAATGAATACTTTTATGACTTGATACAAGGTGAATGTTTTTTGTTAGATAAGTTTTTTGTATTTGTCGTTATCATCATCCAGATTAGGGCTTAAATCAGAACTTTTTCTCCACGTGATATGATTAAATCAACTTAGATTTTGGAAAAAATTACAATAGTTTTTTTTTTGTTTATCAACTTTTGTGATATGAAAAAATCAAAGTTTGTTTGTATTGTCATTTTTTTAAGGTTGGTCAAGCTTTTTCTTATACCGAGCAGGAAATTGGTTTCATGCCTAACATTCGCAGCTCCATAAATGATACCTTTAACTTTATCAATATGATTTTGAGGAATATCACAATGTTTTTCAAATACACATAGAGAATTCAAGTAGTATCGTATCCTGATTCATTTAAAAAACAATATATATATATATATATATATATATATATATATATATATATATATATATATATATATATATATATATATATAAATGTACACTGTATATACTGTAGGTACACTGTGTATGAAAAATATTATACATATATAAGACATGGTGAATGTTTTAAAGGAAATCATACCGGTACTTAACAGAAAAACCTAGGATAAAGTTACTTAAATAACCCCATTTCTTCGTTCTACTTTAGTACTTAAAGATTATAAATTAAATCAGAACTTTCATCTCCACTGATTTCATGATTAAATACATATTTTCTGGAGCCTAGATAACTGGAAATAGTTTATTGCATGATAAATTAATTACCTAGTTTTTTATTTTGTTTAAAAAATCAGCTTTGTATACAAAATTAATCACTTAGACTTAAAGTTTGTTGAAAAAATCAAAGTTTGTTGAAAAAATCAGACATTTACTGCAAACATTATTCAATCGTTTGTATAATAAAATGTAAATATTATTCAATAGTTTATAAAAAAAATTAATTACCTAGATCTTAATTATATTGAAAAAAAATCAGACATGCATACATTATTCAGAAAAAGTAAGTATATCTTAGTTTAACCAGACCACTGAGCTGATTAACAGCTCTCCTAGGGCTGGCCCGAAGGATTAGATTTATTTTTACGTGGCTAAGAACCAATTAGTTACCTAGCAACGGGACCTAAAGCTTATTGTGGAATCCGAACCACATTATAGCGAGAAATGAATTTCTATCACCAGAAACAAATTTCTCTCGTTCTTCACTGGCCGGTCGGAGATTCGAACTCGCGACCATCAGAGTGGTAGCTGAGAACGGAACCCGTTCACCCAGCGAAGAACTGAAACTTTGTGGAAAAAAAAATGACTTGCCAATAACAATTTGGGGGTCAAAGTGGACCTCATTTGTTACAAAATGTTGCTTCACCATTTTGGCAGAAGAGTATGCCCCTCACACTATAACAAACAACCGTTTGTGCTTTTGTGTTCCTCCTGTTTGTACTACTAAGAGATATATATCTTTCACAAACTTCAGAACTGAGAACAGTGACAGTTTCCTTTGCTTTTCGTGCCTGTGTTGAGAATATTTGATATATTTCTTTTGAAAACTTTGTCTGAGAACAAACACTGAATCTCCTACTCTTTGTGCCTGTGTTGAGAATATTTGATATATTTCTTTTGAGAACTTTGTCTGAGAACAGAGACTGAATCTCCTACTCTTTGTGCCTG
>NC_089776.1:28548030-28555530 GCF_040412425.1 Macrobrachium rosenbergii | reverse complement strand
CGTGTTCTCTAAAAACTAGAACGTCCAGGAATGGTAGACGGTCGTTCGCCTCTTTCTCGATAGTAAACGTTATGCTCGAGTGTATAGTATTGGCATATTCGACGAAGAGGTCAGCTTCGTATTCATACAAAATTTTCTTTTTTAATTGACTTTTCATCAAACAACTTGTTCCGTCGTTAAACACTCACACGTCCTCCTCTCCTCTATATTTATCCTGACTTGTGTTCTTTCTATTTATGTTTATGTTTAGTTTAAAGCTGTCACTCCTCTAGGTCGGTCCTTAATCTTTTGTTCTGTAACCCCTTTCACAGATGGTTTTCAATTTTAGTTTACTGTATATTCAGTTACCTTCATTTTAATGTAATGATTTTTAAAACTTTTGTTCTCTAATTTTAACGTTTGTGTACATTTGTGAAAATTTTGTATGAATAACTTTTAGCCTTTATTTCTAGCTTTTATGATTTTACAAAGAATTTTATTTTCATATTTTAACAGCCCTGATGATGTAATTAATCCGATAATTACGAAACGTTGGAATAAAGTCAGCTTGTATATCTGTGTGTCCTCTGCCCTTCATTGATGATTTTAAGTATGGATTGACTCCTGACTCTCTCACACTAATCTATATATATATATATATATATATATATATATATATATATATATATATATATATATATATATATATATATATATATATATATATATATATATATATATATGAGAGAGAGAGAGAGTCACAGACCCATTAAGTCTATTCACTCTTAAGGCAATCTTCATCTACTGCTATTATTATTATTATTATTATTATTATTATTATTATTATTATTATTATTATTATTATTATTATTATTATTATTATTATTATTATTTATCAGGAGATGAACCCTAATCATATGGAACAATCCCACAGGGACCACTGACTTGAAATTCAAGCTTCCAAAAGATATTATGGTGTTCATTTGAAAGAACTTACAGAAGATAAAAGCAAACACAGAAAGATCAGTTATTGAAAAAAAAACAAAAATAACTAAACAAATCAATAAATAAATAGAACAAAAATGTAAGTATATGATTAAAAGTACAAGGTGAACTGTTTTAGTGTAGCAATGCACTGCATCTTCGCTTGAACATTTGAGGTTCCAGTTGCACAACATCCTAAGAGAGACTGTTCCACACAGTTCCACAGTCCAACGGTGTGAGGAATAAAGGACCTGTGGAACTGAGAAGTTCTAGATTTCATGTGAAAAAAATTATGTCCATCCTTTCTGTAGTGTAACAGGAAGAAAGCCCTTGAATTATCTCGGTTTTCTTACGAAATCGGAGCCACAAATGACACCACTATCAAAAGGACTACACTTTCCTTGAGCGGTAACCCACAGTCAATGACGGTCACGCAAACTTATCAGCTGAAAGATAACGAGGAAATTAAGACGATTCAAAAGAAATCCTTATCGGTCTAAGACTTTTTTTTTTTTTTTAACTGGCATTAGGCTAGGCGCGTGTGATTCGTCACCTACACCAAACCGCCTTCTCAGAGTGAGCTAGAGTGATCTAGAACCTCCTTATCTTTGCCCCAGATATGAAAAATCTTATCATCTGAGGCTGGTTCTCGTGGATATATAAACAGCCAGCTCCCTAACCACAGCACCAATCCAATCTCGAAACTTGCTAGAAGAAGATTCAGAGAACCTGTCTAGACTCACAGTTTACAGATCAGTTATTCTCTGACAAAATCTAAGGTGTTAAATGTGCTTCAGTCTTCTTAATTAAATCATCTGTTAGACCACAGGCGAACATCCACTTCTGTTACAGAAGAACAGCTAAATTAAATAGTTTCCCGAGACATAGACCTACTCTCAAGTCAAAATGGTTCAGCAACAGTTCGTGCAAACTGAGGCCTTCACTGACCCAAGGAATCATTTTGGTAAGTAGTGTTTCTCAGCTTCAGAAGGAATTCGATTATTCTGATGTATTCTGATGGAAAGGAAGCCTAATCATTGAATTAATAACTAATACTAGTCCTATAAGTCTACGATCAATTTGGTGGTCATCATAACAACATTAAAATAGTTTTTAAGATGCCGCAAGAGTTATAAGTCATTGTTAATGTTTTCTTTTATTTTTAAATATTTCGATTTCAGGTTGCATGTTCATTAACAGCAAACCGATTCATTTTTCAACAACATCAGTTCTGAGAAAATAAAATACGTGTATATACTTATTACTTCAAATGGGTCTGTTCTCCTTATTCCCCGTTATATAAATTCCCTTGTTCTACCATTTCCCTCATCTCTTCTTCCTCACCAGAACCAAATGGCGCCAGGACCCGCTGCTGTTCCACTGAGAGCACAAGCAGCAGCGAAGTCAGCTTTGTCAGCAGCGTCGACAGCCAGGCGTCATCTGACTCCTCCCCCAAGCGCAGCAAACCTAAGAAGAGCTTAGTCGAAAGGATTTTTAAGAAACACGAAAAGAAGAATATTTTGATGACAAACACTCTGCTTTCCTACATATCTGTAGACTCCTAAGGCGATTTATTCATAGGCCTGTATATATCATTTATATATAGTTAACTGTTCAGAATCTGCGAAATACGACCGAAAATCATTTAGTGTTACAAGTCTGTGGTGTCCCTGTTTAAATGTCGAGTAGGCCTATTCATCAAGATTTTGTACCTGATATTTGTCGTCTCGTCCAGGCCTACACAAACTAGAATAGTTCTTTGGAGCAATGTGGTTTTACATATATACTATAGTTAATCGCATATATGTATTTTATAATAGACGTAATAGATACATTTCCTATTTAAACCAAATAAATATTTCACACACACATGGTAATAACTGTATCTTTTACATATCCCTCGATCTTTCCTAGCAGGACTAGTTTTAACCAACAAAATATTACCAGAAAAGTCAAAATAAATCAAATGACTAATTATAGTTGAATAATTTAATTTGTATTAGCGTATAAACCTGTACACAGCTGATTCTGAGAATTATTTAGTATCAAATACACCTATGTGGGCCTACGCAATCAAGAGTTATTGTACAGCATGTTTTATCTATTGTGGCATACATGAAGGAACTCTAGGCCTATGCTACATATTTCTAAGATATTCAAGGAAGGACAGGGTTAAGTGTGACCTGGTATCCTAAGTTAGGTCATGTTTTCAAGTTCATATTAAGCTATATGCCTGCTAATATCATCTCCATCCCCATTTACTTTGTCTAAGTCAAGTTGGGTAATAATGAATGTCAAGAAGTATCTGATAAACTACATACCTGTATAAATTATGGGCAGGTTGTAAGACTAACCTTGATATTCACGCTTATAAATGTACGTTATGATTTATCAATTTATTAGAGGCTCTTGGAACATGTTCAGAAATCAGAAAAATGTCAAAGTGAAGAAGTCTACCATACGTCCCAATATATCCTATTTTCTGCAACTTGAGTAAGTCTCGTTTTCTATTGAAAATAATTTATGGCTGACTATAGCGTTTCAATATTTGCTGAAAAGGTAAACGATACGAGGCTCTTAGATGAATGTTACAGGAGGGTTGGTTGGTTTATAAACACAGCGGCCACACCAGGCCTGTAACACTTTTGCTCAACATACCACAAGTTACTTAGGCAAGAGACAGTGCTGGCATAAGCTACAATGTTAATAGACACACGCACACACATAAATGTATATATATATATATATATATATATATATATATATATATATATAATCTTAAAATTATATAATCTTAAAATTATGTCCTTAATGTATGTATATACAAATTCTCTCTTTACTTAGTATTTAATATAAAATAAAATTATGGCTTTTTACAGAAAATTCTTGACCAATAAATTATACAATTATTTTGCCCGGTAAGATTAAAAAAATGATCTTTCCTTTTGCAATTGGGGTTCTGTGTGTGTGTGTGTGTGTGTGTGTGTGTGTGTGTGTGTGTGTGTGTGTGTGTGTGTTTTAAACACGTAAGTACTCTAACACATGTTCTCCATTTACTGTTATTTTCTATTCTTAACCTTCCCGCACTGAAGTTCCTGGAAGTATCTAATTATTTTTTCTAGAACTCTAGAAATATATACATTTTCATATGATACCCCAAGTTACTGTGACTGGACAGAATACCTTATGAAATGAAAAAGCATTTTCTGTACAGCCGCTACAGCTTATAATCAAGGCCACCGAAAACACATCTATCTTTCGGTGGTCTCGGTATAATGCTGTATGAGCCGCGGCCCATGAAACTTTAACCATGGCCCGGTGGTGCCCTGTCATATATCCGTTCCAGACGCATGATCATGGCTAACTTTTATATTAAATAAAATTAAAGCTACTGAGGCTAGAGGGCTGCAATTTGGTATGTTCGATGATTGGAGGGTGGTTGATCAACATAACGATTTGCAGCCCTCTAGCCTCAGTAGTTTTTAAGATCTGAGGGCGGACAGAATAAAATGCGGACAGACAGACAAAGCCGGTACAATAGTTTTTTACAGAAAACTAAAACGAGATAAGATCATGAGTCCTCAAAGTGATATAATTTCACTATTATTGTCTAGATTTTCTAGAAACTCAATGGCGTCTGGATTGTATAATCTAGATAATGCCACGAGCCACGAACACAAATCCCCCAAGTAATGAAATCTCACGAAATCGTCTAGATTCTCTAGAAAGTCAGTGATTGATAGATTATATAATCTAGATAATGTCAAGAGGCATAAATACAAATCCTCCAAGCGATGTAATTCCACCAAATCATCTAGATTCTATGGATAATGGCGTCTAGATAATATAATCTAGAAAACGTCACGTGAATACAATAATCATTATACTCTCAAGGAAATGACGACTGCAGATCTGAAATACTAATTTTTCATAGTCCAGTGGACTTTCTGACTCTCGAGATGCACGCCAGGAACGCGTGTTAATTACGTCATTCCGAATGGAATGATTGGCTAGGAATTACGACGACAGATCAAAGGCGTCATTTTCTGCGTTTGAAGGATATTCGGTGCATCCTTTCCCGAGAAGGAATTTCATTTGATTTCCATCAAAGGTGGGTAGGCTACGCGTCTCATCAATTTGCGTTTTTCTGGAAAGGCACTGCTACAGTTTGGAAGTTAGGTTATAATCACTGTTACTGACTTGAAATTCAGGCTTTCAAAGAATATGGTGTTCATTTGCGAGACGTAACAGAAGGTAATAGGAAATACAGAAAGAAGAGATCAGTTATTAGAAAAGAAAAAATAAATTAAGAAATGAGTAAACAGACAAAAATGTAAGTAAAATACAAGGACAAATGTATTAGAGCAGTAATGCATTGCATCTTCCCTTGAACTTTTGAGTTTCCAGTTGTACAACATCCTCAGAGGAGACTGTTTCACAGTCCAACGGGTGCAAGCATATTAAGCGTGGTTCTCTCTCTCTCTCTCTCTCTCTCTCTCTCTCTCTCTCTCTCTGTGTATGATTAATTTCCTTACACGCATGAAAGAGACAGACCTTCTTAAACATTTCACTTCCCTTTCCTGACATTTTATACGAAAAAGTCATAATTTTGAATTTCCAATTTCTTTCACTTCAAGACCAAAGCACCATCTTTTGCCAAGGTGCTTCCGTAAACAGCTCAGCTTTCTTCACAGGAGAATAATGAAAATATTTCGTTTGGGATGTTTATCCTTTACAAAGGGAAGTTTTGAGACTGTAGTGACTGAAAATATTACCAAAAGCGTTTCCAGTTACTTTAATTCATTAGTGTTGTAGTGCGGGGTATAGCTCAACATTTATATATAAAGAACTAATATTAGTTTAATAACCTAACTATTAAAGAATTATTAACGACAAACTTCGATAAAGTTTACTTCTAGAAATGGATACGGTATCTGAATCTGTTATCAGACACTGGATCTTTCCTAGATAGTGACCCCAAGCAAAGTTCGGGGTCGTTATCTAGGAATAATATTTCTTGGAGATGATTATTTTTATGATATTTACAGTCTTTTGTTTATGTTTTTAGGGTCATCCCCAATGTCCCTGTACTAAACACGCCGCAAAGGTGGATACATACGGGTTAAAACCGGGGGTCACTATCTAGAAAGATCCGTGTCTGATAACAGATTCAGATACCATATCCATTTCTAGAAGTAAACTTTATCGAAGTCTGTCATGAATAATTCTTTGATAGTTAAGTTATTAAAGTTATAATAGTTTTTATATTTGAGTTTATACTCGAACTCTCTACCGAGAGAGATAAGAAGAAACTAAAACACTAATCAATCAAAGTAACTGGAAGCGCTTTTGGTAATATTTCCAGTCACTACAGTCTCAAAACTTCCCTTTGTAAAGGATAAACATCCCAACCGAAATGCTTTCATTATTCTCCCGTGAAGAAAACTGAGTTGTTTACGGAAGCACCTTGGCAAAAGATGGTGCTTTGATCTTGAAGTGGAAGAAATTGAAATTCAAAATTTTGACTTTTCGTATAAAAATGTCAGGAAATGGAAGTGAAATGTTTAAGAAGGTCTGTCTCTTTCATGCGTGTAAGAAAATGAATGAGCAATGAGTCAGTGGCGCCCTCTAGCAATCTAACGGAAATACACACACTGGCAACTCAAACTTGAGAAATCTGCCTTTCCTGTTAATGAAGGCACCTCCGGTTTCTGGTTTTAAGCAATAGCTGGACAAGCACTTCAAGCGAGCATGAAAGAAGATTGCCTGAAATGATAATTTCGAGATTTGCACAGCACCAGGTCCTTGCAATTAAGAAAGAATTCTCGTGATGTGAGAAGTCTCACTAATTAAAAAAAAATAGTGTGGAAGACACGGGAAAGATAGAAAGACGAAATTAATGAAGCATATCAAGGGTAGAGGGCTGGAATGAACTGAACTGAATATGGAATTTAGGCCAAAGGCCAATGAGGTCATTCAGCGCTGAAACGGAAATTGACAGTAAAAGGCTTAAAAGGTTTAACAGGAGGAAAACTTCTGTAGTTGCACTATTGTTAGGAGAGGGTGGAAAGTAAGATGGAAGAAAGAGAATATGAAAGGAGATACAGTAAAAGGAACGAAAAGGGTTGCAACTAGGGACTGAAGGCACGTTGCAAAAGAACCTAAGTAATGCCTACAGCGCACCGCATGAGGTGCACTGGTGGTATTAACCCCCTACGGAGGAGGGTCGGAATGAGAAAAGAAAGCAGGAATAAACATGAAAGGACAATAAAAAAACAGGAGAAAGGAACATCGGAAAGTCAACTGAATGAACAGAGAGAGAGAGAGAGAGAGAGAGAGAGAGAGAGAGAGAGAGAGAGAAAATAAAATCATGTTTGTCAAATTAAAAAAAAATATCCATTTGTGAAATTAAAGAAGAGGAAATAGCAAGAATAATGAAAGTAATATTACCATCATTTCATTACGAGAAAAGCACACACTGTCGTGACCCCTTAGCTAATGAATGAGGTCAGCGAACTTAATAAATGACCTCCGGTA
>NC_089776.1:28462788-28547530 GCF_040412425.1 Macrobrachium rosenbergii | reverse complement strand
CTAAGTATCATTGAGAAAGAAAGAAAGCTAAATACTAAATTGTAACCGTGTTAATTTTCTGTTTTCGTTCATGCCTCCTCATATTTTATATTTTGCCATCCTTTATCTTTTAGTCTTTCATTCAGAATTTGAGTAAGCGACCTGTAATTTTCCATTAGTTATTTTAAATATTTATCCCAACTCAAAATATATGTTATGCATTTCCGACTTGGCCTAAAATAACCATTAAGCGAACATTTTATATAGAAACTCCGCCCCCTCCGTATCCAACCTTCGTTTCTGTAGTTCCCATAATATTTCAGTAAGAACTTGAACTTATTTTCAGTTGCCATAAGGTTTCAGTTCAAGAGCATAATGAAGAGGAATTTAATTCGTGAGCAATTGTCTACCCTTACATACTGCTAACATGTCACTGAAAAGGTGCTTTATAAAATGAGAAAGATTTTCTTTCGTGCCCTCAATAAGAGGCCAATAAAGAAACAGCAATAAAATCAAAATCCTATATCCGGATGGTATCAAGAGGAATAGTGAAAGGGAGGGACAATCTCTTATGTTTTTAGCTACGTAAATGCATTCGAGTTTGTAGTCATTAATGTCTAAGGAAAATTAAACATTAGAAAGTATTGAATTATTCATCATACCTTGCAAGGATCGTACGTCGCTTTCATGTCCCAGAAAACACCGCAGAAAAATAAGCAAATAAGAACATCGAAATTTGACCGTTTTTAATCGAATTAATAGCACCACCTACAGAGCAAACAAGCTTACGTTCCAAATCGTCCATGGAAGATGTACGTTTCAAAAAGGTCAGATACTTAAAGCTGTTGCGTATTAAAAACTAAGAACATAAATATAGGCTAAGGGTTATGGGAACCAGACAAGATTGATTGTATCGTTTTTTGATCCTGTTTTAAAGAAGATGAACGCTGCGCAAATTCAGGGCTCGACTGGAACCTATTTGGCCACATATCCCTTAATTGCCAACAGTATACTAAGTTCTTTTTCATAAACGATATTCCTGCGCACTGCCAAAACCATTCTTGCTGTAGAAGGGCACAAATAACACCCACAGTATAACGCTTATATATATATATATATATATATATATATATATATATATATATATATATATATATATATATATATATATATATATATATATATATATATACTGTATGTATGTATGTATTTATATGTGTGTGTATAGATACATTTATGTATATATGTACAGTATACTCGTATGTAGGCTATGTATGTATATATATGGTGAGGATTTGTGTTTATATATAATTATATATGTATATATATATATATATATATATATATATATATATATATATATATATATACATATATATATATATGTATATTTATATATATATATATATATATATATATATATATATATATATATATATATATATATATATATATATATATATATATATATATATATATATATATATATATATATATATATATATATATTATAACAGCACTAGGGACATCAAGAAAAAGGCACTGCGAGGATTTTTACAAGTTTATCAAATCCGCCGGCAATTCGCAGTACCAGATTGCATTTGTAAGGCTGGAAATGACACAAATGAGAATAATAATAATAAAAAATAGAAATATAAAAATGATAAAATCTAATGGCATAAGTACGATAACACCCATCAGAATCAAGTAAAAAAATTACTCAGAATCAAGTAAAAAAATTACTAGAATTTAAAAACACGAAAAGGAAAGAAATAAGCGAACAAAAGAAGAACACTGTGCAAACAAAGAGGCAGTTAAGCAATAAAAAGCTGTGTAGTGGCAGTCTGGGTATTCGATGAGGGAACGATAGGTTTTTTTTTTTTTATTAAAATAGATCCTGGGTGGTTAACTCTTCTATAATTTGAGTAGAGGCGATGATCTTGAAGTCTAGGATCAATATGTGACCTGCACTCAAGGGAGGTGGTTATGTACATTCTTATATATATATATATATATATATATATATATATATATATATATATATATATATATATATATATATATATATATATATATATATATATATATATATATATATATATTATATATATATGTAATATATTATGTGTGCGTATTCGTTTTCATACACAGTTCATTATTCACTCCTAAATTGTGGATGAATCCCTTGCTAAATGTGGATGTAAAACTTACATAACATTACTTGCTTTATTCACTTGTACAGAATTCTCATCACCTGCTTATCAAATACCCTTAACACTTACTGGCTCTCTCTGCTACACATAGTACACCATTTACCTTCATCTTTTATGTATTATTGTGCTTCTTAAGATAATAGGACCCTGTCTTTCCATTAATTCTTACATAATCTAGCCAACACTGTTTAGGTCTTCTATCCCGTAACACTCCTGAATTATACATTCTTATTACTAAACTATCATCATCCATTCTTTCCACATGGCTGAAATATCTCGTGGTATTCTGGACCATGTTTCACATACGCTAACCTCTTTTACCACTGATACTTGTCTCCACATTTCTCAATACCCCATTTTTTTTATTTTACGTGACATGTACCTCGCAGCATGTTCGACGTTTGTTTTTTCTATTGACATTCGGTTTACTTTCATCAGGGATTGTTGGCTCAATATGAGCGTGCGCGAGCTTGCGTGCACTCTTTACCTTACGCTTACATAGTAAGGAAAGTTTAGTGACACAGAAAAGTTTTTTTTATTGTATTTGCTGAACAAGTCACTGTTGGTATTGGCAGGAAGAGTGTACAGTAACAAGAATGTATAGTTTCGTAGCCTTGGTGATTCAAGTTCCGTTTGACTTTGATTAGTACATTGTAAAAGAAGAGCTGTCATCAGAAAAGTATAAATTCATGCCGTAGGAGATGAGAGGCCACCTCCGAAAAATACTGACATGTTCAGAGCATTTAGATTTGAACAAATGCTGATCAGCTGAAAGCGCTTGATGAAATTGTTTATGATCTTATTGAACTTGTCAAATTTCCCTTGTTTTGTTTTCTAATTCCCTTTTTTTGAAGCTTTTGGTAACTCATTCAGGCTTCGCCGATGAATTGAACATACCTCTTCAACTCTTTGTTTTCCTCTGAGATTTATTCTTTTATTTGTGAAGCTCTCTCGTAAAGAGGCTAAATTTGTACGTTATTTTAACAAATAATATTTGTTGAGTTCTCACCAACAGGTGTGGGACAATAAGTGTTGTGTTTGCACCAACAGGTTTTTGGCAATAAGTGTTACGCTTGCACCAAGAGATTCGTAACAATAAGTGTTGTCTTCTCACCAACAGGTCGGGACAATAATTGTATTGTTTGCTACAACAGGTTCATGACAATAAGTGTTGTGTTCGCACCAAGAGATTCCTAACAATAAGCGTTGTGTTCTCAACAAGTATTGTGTTTGCACCAAAAGGTTCAGGACAATAAATATTACTTTTGCACCAACCAGTTTGTGACAAAAAGTGTCGTGCTTTACACCAGCAGGTTCGGGACAATAAGTGTTGCGTTCTCGCCAACAAGTTCGTGACAATAAGTGTTGAGATTTGCATCAATAGATTCGTGACAATACGTGTTGTGTTCTCACCAAGAGTTTCGTGACAATAAGTGTTGTGCTTGCATCAACAGATTCGGGACAATAAGTGTTGCGTTCTCGCCAACAAGTTCGTGACAATAAGTGTTGAGATTTGCATCAATAGATTCGTGACAATACGTGTTGTGTTCTCACCAAGAGTTTCGTGACAATAAGTGTTGTGCTTGCATCAACAGATTCGCGACAATAAGTGTTGTGTTCCCACCAAGAGGTTCGTGACAATAAAAGTTGGGTTCGCACCAACAGCCTGTAGGCAAATTGCTTTCTAATATTATTTGCGCAACACTTCTGACTTTCTCTTTTACGTTGAAATTGTATATACTATCAACCAGATTACTCACATGCACGTGGTAGCAAATCCTCTTGGTAAATGACATAATTCATGGTCATAACTATTAATAATTTAATTTGCAATAGTTTAATTTTAGTAACACTAGATCAGTTCCTGGCTGATTGTTCAATCAATGTAAATAATGATTAAGCATCAAGCAAGAGAATTTTTTCTCCAAGATGATGTTAATAAAGATCATATTCTGAAAATTCATTCGTTTTCATGACTCCTGAATTACATATATTTTTTCTAGAATGTATATTCTCCTCCAGCTTTTATATCTTCCAGAGGCAGACATGCAACCTCCTAATAAGATAATGCAATTCTCGTCGTCTAGTTTTTTTTTTTTATATATATTTTATTACCTTACCGTGTGATATTACCTTTGCCAAACAAAAGATGCAAAAATGAAATTAAATGAAATAAACAGATTTACTGTGAATTCAGGAAATTAATAAAAGTGAACGAAAGAATAAAGAAATCATGTGATATGAGAATATAGATGAGTGAAGTGTCACCAAACGTCTCTGTGAAGGGACATTTGTCTTTCATATATCACGTTTTGGATCGCGAAAGATATTTATTATGAAATCAAAATTCACATTAGCATACCGGAAACCTTTTCAAATGAAAGTCCCATAACTATCAGTTTTTCCCAAGTTTACAGGCCCTGAATTCTTTCGACGCTGTTCGTAGGAGAACAAACAAGAGATAATTTTTGACTTTATGGTCTTTTGAATAACAGAGAGAGAGAGAGAGAGAGAGAGAGAGAGAGAGAGAGAGAGAGAGAGAGAGGAGGGCAGGGATGTAGATACAAGTTCTGAAGATCACGTGAAGCAGTGTTATGAATCGTTTCATAGCAGCTGGATATCGGTTTTGGTTTACAAATATAAATATATATATATATATATATATATATATATATATATATATATATATATATATATATATATATATATATATATATACATATTTATATACATATATATATATATTATATATATATATATATATATATATATATATATATATATATATATATATATATATATATATATATATATATATATATATATATATATATATAATTTACATGAACATCTAATCGTATGTGTGTACCTCTTTTTGGAGTTTATTGGGATAGTTTGGAAGTTGTGACATCTCTCTCTCTCTCTCTCTCTCTCTCTCTCTCTCTCTCTCTCTCTCTCTCTCTCTCTCTCTCTCTCTCTGTTCATTTGCTGCACCATTAATTGTCAACTTATTTACCTGAAAAACAAAGGAAAACGTTGACAGTATATGAGGACGGGAAGCTTTGATAAGGAGCGATAATTAAGATGCACCAAAGATAATCTTAGGGGAAACACTGAAGGAATGAAAGGGCTGAAGTAAGAAAATAATCGGATAAACAGAATGCGACGATTTTCGAAGTGAATATTATTAAGGATTTTGAGAACTTTGGAGAGAATGAGAAGGGGAACGTGCAATAGATACAGGAGATGAAACTTGGGTAAAATTCTCTCTCTTTTGACGAACCGATTAGTAATTATAAGAAATTGTATAAACGGTAATCTTTTGCATGAAAATGGTTATTCAAAACTGGATTAGTGTCTCGTGTGCGAAAGTTGCCGACCAGCTGAGTCATACTCACAAGGAAGTGAGGAAACTGTCAGGTGCTGAGGGAAATGATATGTGCAGCAGCATTAGTGGTATTATTATTATTATTATTATTATTATTATTATTATTATTATTATTATAGTTTTTTTTAAGAATGGCTGCACAGCCACAATTTTGAATAAAAGTGGTTTAAAGGAGGGTTTCCATCCCAAATATTATTATTATTATAATGATGATGATAATTTTTTTTATTCAGAATAAGCAAATATTATTACGGAACAGTCCTGTAGGCAATTGGCTTGCAAATTCTGATTCCACAGACTCGAATGCCTATATTTTAATAGAACACACAAAGAAAAAATGAATTAATATAAATCCTCAAGGAGATGATTATATACAGGCCTTGGGTACAACGAAGTTCTATCTTCTCATGCTGTGCTCATGGCGGCATAACGATGTAACGCAGGGGTCTCAGCAGCATGCAGGAGACATGTGTACATTTCGTGTTTAAAACAGTATTTTTCACCTGATATTTTTTTACTGGGATTTCCATGATCTCAAAGAAAAGTGACTCGTCCCAAAAGGAATATCAGCGTCATATGACAATTAACAAGGGATGAATTTAGACTCACTGAGAGAAAGAGAGAGTCAAAGTTAAGGTATTTGTGTGATTTATTATTAGGAAGAAACTACGGACTAGAATTCTGTCTTCTATAAAGCACTCGATTCCTCCGCGCTTTTCAAGTTCTCATAAACCCCAGGTTTCACCAACCTGTATCACCCCGCTGGTTAATTAGCACAGAAGGAAACCCGTAAGAAACCTTGGATATCGGTGTAGACAACCGTGGAAACCTGTTTGGGACCTGACCGTCCATAGGCATCGTGAGTGAACCGTCAAAACTTCCGTGGAACAACCACGGTTTGTTTTCAACCCCGATGGAACCGTTGAGGATCTCAGAACCGCAGTTATTCCTAGCACCACTATGTCTCTCTCCGTGGACATTATCAAGCACATATTGTCGTCTTGCATGTTTTTTGAGCTGGAATAGGCCTTACAATTTAATACTTTTATCAAGGGCAGCAGTGCAAGTAATGGTGCGTATTATGCATGTTAAGTTTTGTTGCGAACGCAACACGTGTCTCGAACCTAGCATGGGGAGATGTCGGAAACTTACAAATTTAGCCTCTTTAAGGATGAGTGACAATCCTTGTCTCATACTGAAGGATTTTGTCCATGATTATCTTAAGCTACGAGAGATGAGCTTAAAAAAAAATTAAGGACAGTTGACAAGTAAAAAAAAAATGAATAATGGCAGCAGAAAAAGTTAAGTGTATCTTAGTTTAACCAGACCACTGAGCTGATTAACAGCTCTCCTAGGGCTGGCCCGAAGGATTACATTTATTTTACGTGCCTAAGAGCCAACTGGTTACCTAGCAACGGGGCCTACAGCTTATTGTGGAATCCGAACCACATTATGACGAGAAATGAATATCTATCACCAGAAATAAATTCCTCCAATTCTTCAGTGGCCGGTCGGAGAGTCGAACGCTGGGCCAACAGCGTGCTAGTCGAGAGCTCTACCCACCCGTCCAATGAAGAACTTAATGGCGGCATAACTAAATTCTGTAAACATCTTAAAATCAAATGTAATTTGAATCACCCAGTCAGCGAAAATATACGCTCCAGCTAGTATATACTCCATGTCAGTATCAGCAATATCAGCAATGAACGATGACTTGTGTTCCACCAAGAATATCAAACATCTTGTCCGTGTGCCTGAATTTTGATTACATATTATGACCCCGGTTTTGTAGATTTTATGACCAGAAACACTTGGGCATATCCGAGATAAAAAGCCAGGGTAGTACCTAACATGAATCTAGAAGCATTCTGAGGAATTCTCTCTATACGTCACCTCCATAGAAACGTAGTTATCGAGGACTATAAATTCCCTTTTATACTTTGCCTCTTGCGTAAGCAGCGGGGTTTGAGGTACGGAAACGGCTGATATAGCATTTAGAAATAATGCCGCTGTTGGGAGGAAACCTAGGAAATCAAGCTCGTAAGTTAAGAGCTTTCCTCCATCCAGCCTCTCTCTCTCTCTCTCTCTCTCTCTCTCTCTCTCTCTCTCTCTCTCTCTCTCTCTCTCTTTAAGGTAACTTTCTCGTTTTTATGTGAAAGCTGACAAACAGGTTATGCGACTGTCATTATTGAGGGTTTCAACGTAGAAATCAGAAAACAGTAGAGGACAGGACTGTGGAAAAGAAGTAAGGGACATATTGCTGAACTAGAATGTGTCCCATAAGGGAGGAAATGGTGAAAAGCCAATGAATACTGATTAGGAAACATTGAAACCATGTGTAATAGGTCGTATGGAAAACAAGATTATTTTTATTCTTGGAAAGGATTTTCTATAAAAAGCAATCTGTATACAAATTCTGTTCTCAAGGCAAAGTAATGTGGAATGTTCCCCAAGCTTCTAGGTCTGACTGTTTTATCGCAACACTAAATTTTCCGGCAAAGGAAGAGAGAGGAGAGAAGAGAAGAGAGAGAGAGAGAGAGAGAGAGAGAGAGAGAGAGAGAGTTCCGAAATGGATGTTTTTCTGACACCCAGCAAGACGCCTATAGCTGCCAAACTCCAGGTTGCACATTCCCACAATAACCTCTCTCGGCATCTATGGCAGATATGCCTTATTTCTTCCCCACCTTCATTTCTTTCTCTTTCCATATGCCTCATAGACCCTCTTCAGTAGGATCTGTACTTCATAGGAAAGTAGCGTTTCAGCGTAAATGTATTCGTGAGGTAAAGTATTCAGTTTCGCTGAATGTGGTAACCATGAGAAAAAAATGTGGCATTAGTATATATATATATATATATATATATATATATATATATATATATATATATATATATATATATATATATATATGTAATGTATGGATGTGCGTGTGTATGTATACAGCTAGCAAAAAGTGTTTGATAGCACTTTATACAGTACCTGCTAAGATAATTATTTACGAAGCCTGTTTTTGTGAATTTTTTTGCTTACTATTTTCAAATAACTCAAAATAACTCTTTAATATAGCAAGCCCTCAACACCAACCAAACTGGGAAGACAAAAAGAAATTTGAATATCCTCATTCATGCCGAAATCATCTCATACACCATTGAGCCGAAACCCTCTGCAAGGTTAAAAAAGTTACGAGAAATTACGAAGGCCATTTACGGAACAGTTCGTCTTTTTACGGGATCAGCAATTTACTTCAGCCGAGAAGCTCCACGCCCATCAGTTCTCCAAATACCCCTTGCAACGCCAGGAGGCAAATGTCTTCCACTTTTCATCGGGGCCATTTTTTTCGACTTTTCCAGCACCCAAAATATTTACATAGCAGATGCCGGGAAATCCGAAGAGATGAAAAGGTGTTCTGGAATCGTATGTTTTCTCCAAAGTACGGCCAAATGTAACGCCACTTTGCTAGGTCTCACAAATTTACTTGACTTAGTCTGATATTTCTTAAGTTTCTGATGAAATGAGATTTAGAAATTTCCCGAAGATTAGACATATTGTAGAGGTGGTAATCTTTCCTTCTTTTAGTTTGCTGGTAAAGTGGCAATTTTTAACATGCTACTAAAGATTCAGTACAGGGCATAAATATGTGTTCGCTTATTCATTTCCAAAATAAAATACTCGATTATCGTGTCTCTGTTGAGACATTTACAGTCAATTTTCTCAGAATATTTCATTGACTATATTTTATTTTTTACGTCATTTTTCTGGTCGCAGGGAGAATTCCTATTGTTGGAAGGGAATATAGGAACTTGTCAAATTCCTTTATGCCTCGTTTGTCATTGATGATTTGATAAAGAAGGATTATGCTTTGTTTATCTGTCACAGAAAGTTAAAGGCGGATGGTTACATTTATTACTCCATGTAATGACGAGTAATTGTATTTGTAACTCACTGTAGTAACTCTTGTTTATGTTTATAGCTCATTATAATGACGAATGACTGTTTGTAACTCATTACAGTAATGACTGAGTATATTTATAAATTATAATACTGACAATGTTCAAGTTTAAAAATCATCAGTATGATGAATGCTTATATTTGAAACTGTTTACAATGTCAAATGTCAAATTTGTTTGAACTCATTTTTTTTATTATCGTGACTTTTTCCAAGAACGTATTGCCATTTTTAAACTTCTGAAACTGAGTATAGTTCCAAAGTAAATCTAAGAGGAATGACATAAGTCGGTTTATACTAAAAACTCAAAATTAACTGGCATGAAAGTCAACAGGAACTCTCCCTTTTGTGTTTTCTTCATCTGTGAATTGCCTACATAACACGGAACTCTTGACGTCTAGTTAGAACATTCGAAAAACAGTAGTATGGCTAAAAAGTGAGAGACACTCCCCTTCCGAAGGAAGACCTTTCATCTAGGTCTTACATGTGTAGCCTGTTACTTGAAGGGAATTGGGCATTACGTAAATAAGGTTATATATAAAATGGGTCTTCATAAATTCTGGAAGCAATCATTGAATATTTTTGTGTTTTTAAAAGATTAAGATGACTTCCTTCCTGGTTGAGTAAATATAAATTTCTTTGATTTAATTCTTTGCTTGGTTTGAACGCTGAAAAAATGTTATTCTCCTTCTCTTTTTTTCCATTTACGTCGTAATGAACTATTCACAAGGAAGACGCCATTGACAGACGACTTTTCCCTCGAAGATTATGGGACCGCCGAATGCGACCAGAAAAACTCTTGAAGAAAATCTCCCCAAATTATAAGGAAGAAGGAAGAGGGTGGGAGAGTAAATAAGGCAGAATAGCCAAGGGCGCTGAGGGAGGTTATTGCAGGATGATGCAATATGAAGGCAGGTGGGCCGTCGACGTCCCGTCGAGCGTCAGAAAAACACTCCTTTTGAGAGATTGCTTGCTCTCTCTCTCTCTCTCTCTCTCTCTCTCTCTCTCTCTCTCTCTCTCTAAGTTCTTCGTTGGACGGGTGGGTACCGTTCTCAGCTAGTACTCTGCTGGTCCTGCGTTCGATTTTCCGACCGGTCAATGAAGAATTAGAGGAATTTATTTCAGGTGATAGAAATTCATTTCTCGTTGTAATGTGGTTCGGATTCCACAGTAAGCTGTAGGTCTCGTAGCTAGGCAACCAATTGGTTCTTAGCCACGTAAAATAAATCTAATCCTTCGGGCCAGCCCTAGGAGAGCTGTTAATCAGCTCAGTGGTCTGGTTAAACTAAGGTATACTTAACTTCTCTCTCTCTCTCTCTCTCTCTCTCTCTCTCTCTCTCTCTCTCTCTCTCTCTCTCTCTCTGTAGTGTAAATGTTGCTGGCCCCGCATTGCAAGCAGTAGCACTCCGGCTCACGAGCAAAATTACCCGTATTCGATCCTGGACGAGGGATGGCGGGGATGGGACTATATTGGCCCGTGTTTTTAAAACTCAATGGATACTGTTGACCTAAGCAAGAAATGAGTTACTTTGTTGTTATTCATTTTTGGGGGGTTGCAGCTGGGGTGCAGAGAGAGCCGAAAGGAAAAATAACATACGAGTGATCAGTACGCTGTCAACGATGAGAAACCATCTGTTACTTATTCCCTCATTTTGCCAGCTAGGAAACTTTTCTCATTTCTTCGGGCCTGGGCAAGATAAGGGATATGGGTGGCCTGCATAAGTGTCGTTCATATGAAGAGATCTGTTTGCAAAACATAAAGTCCTCGGAAGTTCAGAATTCGTATTTGGCCTTTGACTGCCAAGTATGACCTTGACTTCACATCGCAAATTGGCTTCACTGGTAGAGTATGCTCGCCAGTATGCGTAGATCTGAACTTATGGCTAAAGGTTAAATTCCTCTGCGACCTTTGACCCCGATTTATGGCCTTGTCCTTGACATTACTTTGCACATAATTTCATTAATAGAGTACACACGGGAAATATAAAGTTTCTCTCTTATGGTTCAAAAGTAACGGCAAAGGTTCAAGTCCCATTTAAAGCCATAGTGTATAGGAAATTTGGAGTCATTATCTTCAAAGATATTATATTTGTAGCCCTTTAAAACTTTAACCTTTGCGGAGTGCACAGACGGACATTCGGAGGGGCGGAGAGGTTCGCAGACAGCCATACAGACAGAATAATAACTAGATGGGTGGGCGGTTAAGTATGGGCCTAAAATGGTCTCCGGCTCTGTAAGTCCCGCCCCGGGCCCACCAGTACTCACATTAGCAGTAAACAAGGAAAAACACTAGACAACTTGGCGTAGATCATTCTTCCCCAACGGTACCATTATTTCTTTTAACTGACCTGCCTTTCATCACATAAACTGATTTGCACCCTGGGTAAGGCCTGCTGCTCCTCTAAGAGGCAAATTAAAAGGACCATTCACGTTCCTGGATAACTGCGTTTGAGGAAGGTGATGAAGGAGAGTCTGGGCGGTTCTTCTCAGCGCGGAGTTCAGGGTTATGACCTAAGAATAAGGACGCCGAGAAGTTGTTTGTCCGTAGTTTAAACGCTGCTTCTCAGTCTGCTTGTCTGTCCGTCTCTGTTTGTCTGGCTTTCAGTGTGTCTTGTTGTATATGAATAATGTTTATTTATATATAAAAACAAGCAACTCATATTTATTACAATTAAAACAATTTATATATATATATATATATATATATATATATATATATATATATATATATATACACACACCACATACACACACATATATATATATAAAATATATACAGTATATATATATGTTAACGTGTGTTGGGAGGGGAAGAATTGTCTTGGGATTCGTAATGACTCTCTTCTAATGGCCTTAGTTGCAGACTTTTTTCCGCGCAATTCTGAAATTGGAAGTTTTGAGAGAGAGAGAGAGAGAGAGAGAGAGAGAGAGAGAGAGAGAGAGAGAGAGAGAGAGAGATTTCTCCAACTTCCATGGCAGGGTTCTCGAAAGTGGTAAGAGATAATGACCTTCAGGAGAGGAGTTGAGGGCTCTGGATGAGATTAAAAAGACAGACCTCCTCTTTCTTCTCTGGTTTGGGCAATTAGTAGAACTCCTCTATTTTTAAGAATTAGCAGATAATATTTTTATTACTTGCCTACGTGTTTTTTTTTTGTGTTTATGTTCCTATGTGCTTTTTTCTTTCAGTAACCGTTATTGAACAGTATTGACCTGTTGTTAAGTCCTCATATTATCCGGTAATATGAGAGTACTTTCAGAAAGTTATTGAACATGGGATATATACTATATATATATATATTTATATATATACTTGCATACATTTTATATATATATATATATATATATATATATATATATATATGTAGATAGATTTATTGATAGGCAAAAATATCCCTTTTTTCTGTCAAATACTTTTACCATGATTTTGCGCCATGGAAAACCAATCTTTCATCACTTTCAGGCAAAGTAGATAACAAAGAGTAGCCCACATACCTTGATTTTTATGAACAAGGAAACACGCACCTGCGTCAACGTAAACTAAATAAACGAAAGAAGAATTGAAATAGATATGAAATGTTATAGGAAATTATATTGTTCTTCGCAAATCGCGTGGGTGTTTTTTGGGAAGGGAAAATTGACCTTTCTAATCAGTCACAGATGGTTATATCATGTAAATACTGATTTAAAGAAACAGAAGAAATGAAAGGTGAAACATGTAATTGAAAGGGACGGGGTTTTCCAAAAAGATGTTATCATAACTTGACAAATTATAATTGTTATTTTTATTTAAACAGCACCAAAATTATTCATTACAAACGGAGAGATCACCAGGCTCGTAAAAATTAAAGTAAACCGCTGAAATATTAGGGACCCAGTAACGGACCTTCACGTTTGCTCTGAGCAGTAAAGACTATCTTTAATGTAAGACGAGATCAGCTGCTCCTCTCTCTCTCTCTCTCTCTCTCTCTCTCTCTCTCTCTCTCTCTCTCTCTCTCATTATTATATTTATGACCTGCTCAACTCGGACCTCCTGACATCTAATTTTTAAGCCTCATTCTTACGAGAGTCGAAAAACAATGAACTTGTTGAAATGTTTGAGAGCTTTAACCTCCGATCGCCAAAGACTCCTTCAAGAACTGCGTGTAGAAATTCTCAAGGACTTTTTAGAGGAAGTAAATCGCCCATTGTGATAATCGGGCACGTAAAAGTGCCCTTATAAATTTCGGCCGCAACCTTTGTAATCGTTATCTTGGAAAGGTTCTTTGTGGTGATCTAAAGGAAGTTTTTATCGTGGATGTGGATGCTGTACGTTTCATTGTCCTGAGAGCATGCGAGTGTGCTTGAGGTTGAGTAGCTGTCCTTTAGGAATTTGTTTCACTGATAGGGCAGAATCTTACTTTTGAGTCCTTTTAGGCTAATGAGGGTCTTCTTCAGGTGTATACGATATGAGAAACATCCAGAAATTTAGATTGACAGAAAAATGGAGTACTCATCCGCACGTGCACACACACATATACAGTATATGTATATATATATATATATATATATATATATATATATATATATATATATATATATATATATATATATATATATATATATATATATATATATAAAACCGATAATTTCCATTTTGATTATACGACTTAAACAGTCTTTAGCAATACACACAGATGCGCGCGCACACACATTTTATATATGTATTTTTTATATATCTAACTATCTATCTATCTATCCATCCATCTATCTATCAACCTATATATATATATATATATATATATATATATATATATATATATATATATATATATATATATATATATATATATATATAATGAAGTGCTGTATGTATATATTTATAATAATAGATTTCACTAATAGATTTTTTCCAATAAGCGATGGCTCCAGAGAAAAACAACACCATTGTTACTAACATATTTAATTAAAGTAGGTTCAGCCCTTATGGAAAGAGAAAATATGCATACTAGTTGATTCATTGAAGGAACTGTGAGGATGATTTATGGAATTTAGGCTGACAACCTAAGCACTGCGGCACTTTCGGCCTCTGAGTCATTAAGACGGTGAAAAAGGGAGTTGGAGAGGTTGGACACCAAGACAAAGAGATCCAGGAACTAAAGGAGATTAAGGACAAGGATCTGAAGGAGTTGCACTAAGAAATAATAATAGTGGACAGTGAGATTGAAGAAAGGAAGCGGAAATGGAGGTAAAGGAAAGGGATAAAAAGTGGGTGCAGTTAGGGGCCGGAGGAACGCTACAAATACCCTTTACTCATGCCTACAGTACACTATTTGAAGCGCACTGTTGACACTATCCCCTGGCGTGCGTTTGTTGAAGGAGAGAAAGCTGATGTTTTGTCACTGAGTGGGGTAAGAGTGAAAGGGCATTATATGCTGGAATGGAAAGAACAAAAATTTATTGTGTCTGTGGTAGATGAAAGCTATGGGAGATATACACTTGTCGTATCAGGGAGGTTCTGGGGATTGGTCAAAGAATACTGGATAGTATGGGGAAGCTTGAGCGTGGCAGGAGTGTTAATAGTGAGTGTGTACAGACCAGGTCTGAAAAGGAATGGGAATGAGAGAGAATGTTTTCGGAAGTCTGAATCTATGTCTCGCTGCTGGGTTTGGGGAACATGAAATTTTTTTTTTTTTCAGGTGAGTTAAATGCAAAGGTAGTCTGTAGAGAGAGAGATAGCGTTTTGAGCAGATATGACAATGGAGAGTGGTGGAACTGTCTTTGGATTGGACAGGAGTCTGATTTTTGGAAATGCACTTTTTCTGAAGATCATGATAAGAGTACCTGGGAAAAATAAGATGGTATGGAAAAGAGTTTGGTAGATCATTTGTTATTACTGAGTGCCTGGGAGAGTACGTTGATAGATGTAACGGAAAGAAAGAAGAGTGGTTTGAGATGTATCTCAAACATTAAGGTAGATGGAAGATTAAGTTTAGGAGGAATGCGTGAAAATGTAGCTTTAATGACAACTACAGTATATGAGTGAATTCATTTAAAAGGAAATAAGGAGAATATATAATGAGATGAATGAAAAATTGACTTGGTCAAATGTCACAGAAGTTTCTGGAGGTTATGACTCAATCAAATTTCTGGATGAGGTTATAATAAGGTGAGTGCAGTTTTAGGAGGTTTGGAAGAGAGTAAAATTTTTATGATATACAGCTTCAATCGAGAAGGGAAGATCCTGTACAGGGATACATGAAACTGAATGAGGTCAAGAAGAAGGTGCTTAGTGTCTTACCATGACGTTATCGTTAACCGATCGCCATTCACAGATGTATCTCTGGTATTTGTTTGAAACTACGTGAGTACAGAATATGTCCAGAAATGTTATAGATGGAAATATCTAAGAAACAGAAGAGAGCGAAAGGGGAATAGGTACACTAGAAATGATATAGATCTGCTATAAATGCGTTAGAAGGTTATTGTGGGGAGGTGCAGTAATAATAGATATCTGCTATAAATGCTAATGTGGGAAGTTGCAATCTGAAAGTGGATGACTTCTTTATAGACGTCCTGGTGAGTCTCGAGAAAACACCCATTTAAAGAGATGTATGTTGATTCTCTCTCTCTCTCTCTCTCTCTCTCTCTCTCTCTCTCTCTCTCTCTCTCTCTCTCTCTCTCTCTTTGAAAGCTTTCGTGTGCCGTATGTGTATTATCAGTTTATGTTCTTCCTCCAGGCCATCCGTCTCGAGATCTAAAGAATACTAAAGACCTTGATCCGTCTTTCCACCTCAACTTTCGTATTACCTACATGAAAGCAAAAACCATAAAGATTTCTTTCTTATTCCGTTGTTTACTGAATTAGAGGGACGAACACGATTCATTGATTATTTCTTTCTCCTACTACCCAGCTTTGGCATTCTCTTCTTGTTGTACATGTAACTTATAACATTAATTTCTTGAAAAGGCCTATCCTTCATTCTAAAGAAGTCCCAGCACTCTTCTTTCCTTTTCTGTTTTATCGTGCTTGGCCTAGAAATGGTCTAGACAGGTTTCCCGTCCCAGTGGCCTTGGAGCTTAAGTGGAAAAACAGTCAGCCTGAGAATGTTACAATTTATCCCTTAACTAGGCTTTACGTCATGTGCACCGCCACTCCATGCGTGCTGGATGACCTGTTGTTTTGCAGAAGCAATAGCAATTAGATAGATCGTGACGCACTGTTTGTATAACTTCCCGTATGATGCATTGGGATTTGGTATTAATTATTCCTAATGGACTGGTTCAGGAACTTTTATTCCTTGATTTTCTGTTATAAAGACTCCACTCGTAGTCTTTATAAAGACACTGATCAGTGGTGGCTGGTCAATCAGCAAACAAAGGAATGTGTGAGAAAGATCTTTGTGTTTCTGACTCTCTTATGGGCAGCACTAAATTTTAGAATAACGGATGGTCTTGAGGGGTGAATTATTTGAGAGAGAGAGAGAGAGAGAGAGAGAGAGAGAGAGAGAGAGAGAGAGAGAGAGAGAGAGAGAGAGAGAGAGAATATTCTTGAAATAGGGTATTTTATTGCCATTGTATTTTTAGTATTTCCCTTCATTCTGGGCCTACGTTGTAATTGCTTGAATGATCTGTGGGCTCCTGAAACGTACAGGCTGTGCATTACATATCAAGAAATAAAGAAAATGTGAGTTATTTCAATGGTTTAATGGATTTCCTTCCAGTTTAACATTATTTTTTTTGCAACTTCCCGTGACCTTTCCGTGAAGTCATCTGATTGATAAAATCTCAGGTCTCCCTTTGCTCTCGTAATAGGCAAACTAGGGTGATCAATTTAGGCCCCTTGGTGGGTATCTTGTTATGAGGAAGATTAAAGGAGAATTGAGGAGAATGGGTGGAAATTGCGATAGCATGTCTTCATAGATTGACGTTTGTTGATAAAAGGCCATTTTTCAAGTTTTTGCCAAAAGTTTCCCTGCATTAAAAGTTACGGATGTTTGCTCAACTTGACCTCTGTCTGCCTGTCTCTCTGTTTACACACAGGCATATATATATATATATATATATATATATATATATATATATATATATATATATATATATATATATATATATATATATATATATGCAACGCATCTGATCAGTGGAGGATGTATAGTGTTGACAAAAGATTTCAACGTTCTCGTGGGTGACTGCAGATGTAAAACACACACACACATATAAATATATATGTATGTATTGCATACATTGTGGTATATGATGCATTGGTGCTATATTAATATGTGTTTAACCTTACATATATATATTTGTTATTTAAGGAAAAAGCAGACCCCCCAAAAATAGCCTTGTCAGTGGCCCGTACCTAATGACTTCATGCGCACTCATTTGCAGACGCGATTTCTTTTCTTTTCGGACGAAATACTGAGATTGGAATGCTTGAGAGAGAGAGAGAGAGAGAGAGAGAGAGAGAGAGAGAGAGAGAGAGAGAGAGAGAGAGAGAGAGAACATCTCTGTTGAGATCGCCAACATCCATTATCGGTTTCTCGAAAGGACCTGTGAGATGATTCCTAGGTCGTGGGAGGTATTGCCCTTTGGAGGAGGGATTGAGAGCCGCTGATGAGATGGAGAAAGGACATTCTTCCTCTTTTGTTTTTTGTGTTGGGCGATTGGCTTAAAGTTGCTTTCTAAAGAACGCTCGCTAGGCCATTCTTATTTCATATTTGTTGCTAATGTGTTCTAGCTAAACGGGCTTTTATGATTCGCGCTGAAAATGCGTAAAATAGTAATAGTTTGCCATTGCGTTGAGGTATAGAGAGGGGTAGTAATATGAACTGTAGAATTATGTGTGTATATATATATATGAACTATATATATATATATATATATATATATATATATATAGATATATATATATATATATATATATATATATATATATATATATATATATATATATATATATATATATATATATATATATATATATATATATATATATATATATATATATATATATTTGTGTGTGTGTAAGGGCACGCCACAATGATATGAAATTTCTCTAGTATAAGTATATTTGTATGTGCATATTTATAAATACGTATACGGACGCACCTTTTACATTATTAAGCCGCTTCCTCCAATAGCGATGTAGATGAGCCGTGGATAACGACAACAAAATATTAAGTGGATAGAAAACTTCTGCAATCACTCTTACATAACTTGCACTCGCCTGCGAGCTTTCCTTGAAGCAAATGGTAATAAGTAAGTCATTCCAACCGATTCATTTATCATAGATATTATGGTCAGATTTTGCCAGTAAATTTGAGCAAGTATGAAGCCATGGAAGGAAGAAGATCATTTGGAAGATTTATTATTCTCGAGATATCTTGAATATTAAGTCATAAAAAAACATTCATCTTAAAGCAGTAATATTCAAATTGAAGAATTACAGAGTTATATAGCCTATTTCCAATAGTACATTTTAAATAATAACAGTAACCTTCATGTTTTCATAGTCAAGTTAAATGAAGAAACATTAAATCCACATTTGTGAATATCCGAATTTTCCCATCTTTCGTATTCTCCGTAGGTGGATAGTGCCGTCAGTGCACCTCACGTGGTGCACTGTAGTCATTACTAGGTGTTTACAGCATTCCTTCTGTCCTTGGGTGTAGCTGCTTCTTAACCCTTTACGTTACCTCCCTCCCTGCTTCTTTTCTTCAGACTTGCTGTCCATCTTCTCTAACTATTAATTCTTAGTGCATCTGTAGGGTCTTGTCTCAGTTCCACATTTAGATCTTTGAACCTCATCTCCTTTATTTTCTGGATTCCTAATGTTGCTGTCCAGCCACTCTAACTTCCACATTCCACAGTCTTTTGCACTGAATAACCTGAAGTACCCCTGCGCTGGGCTTGACAGCCTAAATTTTTTTTATATAATCATATATCATCTTTCGTGTTGTGCTTCTCTGGAAAATAACTATTATGTGTATAGTCACGTAGAGGCAGAGCCATGCAAATCTATTTCAGTAACAGTGGTATTTGTTGAGCAGGCTGGCTTTTATTTCACATAACTGGATTAATAGTTATTCCATCTTTTATTTGTTTTAGTAAGTTATTTCATAAAGGAGTGTGTGAAAGTACATAAGAAGCCTGAATGGATTGAGTGGATGTTTTTTTAAGTTAAGTATACCTTAGTTTAACCAAACCGCTGAGCTGATTAACAGCTCTCCTAGGGCTGGCCGGAAGGATTAGACTTATTTTACGTAGCTAAGAACCAATTGGTTACTTAGCAACGGGACCTACAGCTTATTGTGGAATCCGAACCACATTATAGCGAGAAATGAATTTCTATCACCAGAAATAAATTCCTCTAACTCTTCATCAGCCAGCCGGGGAATTGAACTCTGGCCCATCGAGTGACAGTCCGCAGCTCTACCGACTCACCCAACGAAGAGTCTCACCCTTCCTGGAGCTTATTCAGTCATCAGCACCTCCGCGGACCAGACATGAGAGAAACTCAGATTATGGACCATAAATGCAAGCGTAGTATAGCCTATATCCCAAAGAATAAGTGTCAGTCAGCGCAGGTGCCACGAAGTCCATCGAAGTAAAGTTCATTGTTTTTACATGAACAACATGGCGATGCGAGAAGAGCGCTCTTTACCTTATTTAAATCTTTATAGTGGTTAGGGAAACTACTCACTAGTATAGTAAGAATTATGCAGTCATATGCCGTACAACACTGACCAGAGAAGAGATTCATTGACTAAGCTCTTGCCCACACTTATATGCAAATTATTCACATAAGGACTTATGCTCTTTTGGCATTTCAATATAAAATAAAGCTCTGACAGAAAATTTAAAAGTAATGTAGGTTATAACTTTACCAGTAAAAATTGAACTGTAATGGTAACCATGTTCACCTCGTCATATTTCTTCGGCTTTGATGTAATTTATCTAAAATACCCTGGCGCATTAAAGGTTATTGATCTCTACCTGGACAAAACTTTCGAGTTAGAAATATGATTTTATCTCTCACAGTTTCATTGAATTGTTCCAAACAGTTTGATTAGAGGGGTGAGTCTGCGTGTGCAAGAGGTATTTGTCAATACTCAGTGAATATTTCATATGCCCCTTTTGCTGAATGAAAGGTTACTAAGTTCATCACTTATCTAAGTGTGCATGTTCAGTGCTAGGATGGAGTTTTTATTTTTATAACTCAAGGTGAACAAGCGGTTGTCCGTACAAATATCATTTTTTAGTTGGTCTTGTGTATATATGATGTCAAGTGACGGTGCACATTAATAATTCAACACGTCACATCACAACATATATATATATATATATATATATATATATATATATATATATATATATATATATATATATATATATGTTGTCAGAATTCAGACCTGACACCTGTTAGTGGACCCTGCTTTGAATGGGTATCGGCAGCAGGTAAGGTCAGGAAAAGGACATGGCCTAATAGCTTCATCCCTTGAGAGGTGCTGAAAGCTAGGAGGTAGTGCCCCTCCCTCTGTCGCTACCGATGTAAAGGGAGAAAAGACATAGGTGATACACACACACACACACACATATATTATATACTAGCTGACCAACCTGGTACTGCCCAGAAAAACTCTGAATGACAATCGATAAACTCTCTCTCTCTCTCTCTCTCTCTCTCTCTCTCTCTCTCTCTCTCTCTCTCTCCTGTTAAGACAGTTGCATCAATTACATTACCCAGCATTTTTGATTCCTATCGGGGCTGAACTTGGACTTAAAAGGCATTGGGAGTGTCACCATTCATCTCAGCGACCTCAAAAACTATGTATTAGACACTAATATCTGTAATTTTTGACATTTCATTTTTCTCTCTTTCTCAATCCCCCCCCGCCCCTTACGGGGCTGAACTTGGATATAAAGGTTATTGGAAGTGTCAACATTCATCTCAGCGACCTTGAGAACTGTGGATTAGACACTAATATCTGTTGTTTTCATTACATGTCACCCACTTCCCACCCCCACCCCCTTTGATGCCAGTGATGTCTTACCGCGCCCACCCCCACCAACAATATTCTTTTCCAGATAGTAAGTCATATGTATACCGAAATGAGGTATGATAAATTCGTAGAGTTTATTTAGTTACTAAGTCTGTGGACAGAACCGCCCCATTTCATGGAAGCCCTTCCCACCCCCACCCCGTTTGGTGCCCTTTGGCACCCTTTGGTGCTAGTGATGTCTTACTCCCACAGTATTCTTTTCAAGATAGTCATATATACACCAAGTTTGGCTGAAAATTGCTCAATGCATTTCAGAGTTATGCTGGAACATAGAAACATACATGCGTACACATACATATATATATATATCTGTTTATACATACATATATATATATATATATATATATATATATATATATATATATATATATATATATATATATATATATATAAATATATACATATACCATTTGCATATATTTCCTTCTTGGAGTGAATGTCTTCGGAAGGTGACACCATTTAGTTTTCATGAAGTGTTCCCAGATAAAAATGCAAGACCTATGCTCTTCCCAGGATTGTACCGAGATTATATAATGGTAGCATTTTTTGGTGGTCATTACACCATGAACTGACCATACTTTACGCGTGTGGATGTATGTGTGTGTGTTCTCGCATATTTGTAATACCCATTTTGTCCTTATCATCATTATCGCCGTGTGAAGCAAAGAGCCTCTGAAATTCAGTTCTGCAACTTCTCTCATTCTTGTGCTTTTACTTCCACAGCTCTCCACTTATCTCCATTCTCATGTTTCATATTTCTCAATCAAGTAGGTCTGGGCCTTCCAATCCTTTTTGCCCAGAGGAATTCAGTTGATGCTGTCACAGGCTTTTCTCTCTGGGGTGGTGCTAAGGACATGTCCACCTCATCTCAATCTTCCATTAATCATTATATCACATACAAATGGAAATAATATAATATCCATTATGGTACCATTTCTTACCGTCTTCATAAAGTTTTACTCTCTAATGGACAAAACCTTATAGATATTGTTATATTTTCCCACCATGATTCATGTCTGTGTAGTAGTACAGATCGTATCAGAATAACGCTTAATCTTATTTTCGTTTGCAATATCATTCAGTTTGATTTCCAGATCTTATTCAGTCTTCCAGGTGTTCGATGTGACTCTTTTAGACTGTCACTTCATTTCAAGTCAAGTGAATTTCATTGGATACATTCAGATTGCAATAAAAAAATTTTGTTGCCTTTTCTGTTTTATACCTCGTTGCTATTTAGGGTTACATATGTGGGTGTGGGTCCTTTTCGGATGCTTAGGACGAATATATTTTCTGCTGCGATGAACTCCTAGAACCTGGAAATGAAACTACAAATAGCAAGTTACCTACAGTCAGTGGGCAATCCTAAAATCGCATACCAGTATGAGGACCTAAAGTTTTCCAGTCTCTTCTGCTGTTCTTACCATTCTACTCTTGTTTTTACCATGTTGACGCACATGCCTATGTGAGTCTTGAACTTTCGTTCTTTCGTGGTCCGTACTAGCAACATTAAAAAAGTAAACATTTACTTTAATTATCATTGTTTTACTTGTTTTATTTTACATTCTCGTACAAGCATTCATAATTTGTCACCAGTCCTTCATCGATCGACGTATTTTCCTCTGCGAATTCCAACCATTTTTGCTTCAAGTTAGTGACCATATTGTGTTTCATTGCCGTAAACTGTAGCAGTCACGTTCATAATCATTTTCAGATTTCGATCGATCTCATTAACTCTTGCATTAGTCAGCTTTGCCTCTTTATCTACTATCTGCTGAATGCTCGCAGCATTGACGCAAGACTACAGTTATTTCTGACAGTATATATTCTTTTACATCTTTTTTTCTAAAATTTTCTTTCTTTTCATTACTCCGGGTTTCATGTGTGTGTATGTGTGTGTATTTTATATTATATATATATATATATATATATATATATATATATATATATATATATATATATATATATATATATATATATATATATTTGTGGTGCATCACTGTATTGTGATTGGAAATAATGAGTAAAACCACAATAATGTAAATGATGGACTGTATTTTTCCTTTTGTATTTTGGAAAATACAGTCTATCATTTACATTATTGTGGGTTTTTACTCATATATATATATATATATATATATATATATATATATATATGTATATATATATATATATATATGTATATATGTATATTGTATATATGTATATTGTATATATATACATATGTATATGTATATATATACCTATATATGTATATTGTATATATATACAGTATATATATATATATATATATATATATATATATATATATATATATATATATATATATAGAGAGAGAGAGAGAGAGAGAGAGAGAGAGAGAGAGAGAGAGAGAGAGAGAGAGAGAGAGAGAGGAGATATATGAGCGTGATTATTGTAAAAACCATTTGCTAAAATTTAAACCTCTAATTAAAATACGGAAGTTCTTGTTCTCTGTAATGAAGTGAACTATTTTTTGTCTTTTCCACGGCGTGGTACAATTGAATTTGCAAAGCTGCATAATTAGATAATCAAAAGGTGCATACAAATGTAAGACCTGAAGGAATATTTATATTCAGCTCTGGTAACGGGTGAGACAGCTAGTGAATTTATTGAACACAAGGCTTTTTTAAAGGCACTTATTTCATGCTAAACTGAATTCAAGACCTGTTCAGATTTGTAAAGGTGGTGGTTACATGCCTTCTTTTACTTGGATTTTTCTTGAAGCTTTTATTTAATTGTTTCGATTTGTTATAGAAAAAATTTTCTTTCGTATGAGGAATGCTGAATAGAATAGTAAAGAATTTATATTTTTATTTTACAGCTCTTCCAATAAATAGTTTTTGTGGTAAGCGTGCGAGGTTGTCGATGCCTAATATTATTTTCTAAAAAAAGGTGACAGTTAATGTTGAAGTATGGTTCAACTAAAAATCTTGTTATAAAGTTAGGCTTACGGAAAGGATATTGATAAATCCCAAATATTTGATCTTGAGAATGATTCAAAAACCATTATCGGGTACATTCAATAAAACTGTTTCTTTTTCCTTTTTTTTTTTTGTTAAACTTTACCCTTATTCTAATTGTAAAAACAGTTCGTATGAGAAAAGTTGTTTTGAAGTCTGTTGATGGGATGCTAAGATTATTCTCTTGTAAAGACTGTCGGTAATGGGCAAATAAGTTTCTGTCAATATCAATTCAGCTCTTGCTGTAAGATGAAAATTGCGAAGGAAATTTTTAAAAGAGTTGGATTTGATAGCCAAGCATACGATAACCGGCCTTACAGGTAGGGAAAAGAGAATCAGAGGAAGGAATTTGAAAGTTTGGAACGAACTGTAAAGGCACCAACGTCAATATTATCTAACTTAATGTCGTGCTATTGTGATAATGATCTCATACCCGGTCGGCAACCTGGTGAGAAAGGAATAGCGGCATCATTACTACGCCAGGGATAATTCATTAGCTATGTGGTCTCGTTGTTATTATTGGTTTTTACATAATTCTCTCTAATGGGTGGCACACTCACTTAAACATAATTTTTAGTGTCTTGCCTACTTATTTGATGTAATACATTCTCCGAATTGTGTAGCAAGTACTTTCGGTTTTGTTCAGACTTGTCATCAAAAGACGTCTGGAAATACATTAATTATTGGTGCAACATGATCTTGAACGTAAGCTCTGTGGTTTATGGTTTGCAGTTGCTTTTTTTTTTAATTTGACGAGTTTATAGGCTTATTTCAGCTATTAGTAAAGCCATACCTCTTTTTGTTCCACATACTGAAAATCAAAATAATCGTGGTTTCTGCCCCTTCCTCTCTTCACAAAATTGTCATTAAGCCGAGGTGACAAAACCTTCGGTTGAAAGGGTTGTTGCTAATGTGTTTTTGTTCATTGAATTTTGTAGCATTCTCCTTGTTAGTTCATCAGTTTTGTTTTCATATTGGTCAAAATTTTGATTAGCATGGATTAAAAGTTAGTGTTACATTTGAATGAACAAAAGTTGCAAGGCTTCATTTAGTATAGCAAGTAGACCAACAGTCATATTATTATTATTATTATTATTATTATTATTATTATTATTATTATTATTATTATTATTATTCGGAAACATCTTTCAAGTGGATTACCTCTCAGTCACCAGCCCTATGCACCTATTGTTTAAAACTCCTATAGTATTTCTGCAGTCCTTCGGTACTGTAGCCTGATCTCACTTTCTGGGTAGAAAATAGAAAAAATATGATTCGTGACAGGTGGTGTGTGGCCTG
The DNA here is from genome assembly GCF_040412425.1 of Macrobrachium rosenbergii. Taxonomy (NCBI): domain Eukaryota; kingdom Metazoa; phylum Arthropoda; class Malacostraca; order Decapoda; family Palaemonidae; genus Macrobrachium; species Macrobrachium rosenbergii. Next base: position 28,521,688 of record NC_089776.1, on the reverse strand, counting down.
TTCTTGGAACCTGCAAAGAATAATTGTCTGTGTTTAACTCTTAATTATCATGAGCGCGTGGACGTGGTACGTACAGCTGTGAATAGATTAGATGGTATTTGTTACCATAGTTACTGACACTGATTTGGTTTTAGTGTCGTGTGCTTGTTATGGCTTTACTTATCATGCTTTATTTATTTTCCTTTATATTATCATGTTCTAGTAATGAATTTAGAAATCCAAGGCGCTCATATTATTATTAAGGTATATCTTTGGCATTTTTATACTGTCGTTAATTCCTTGTAATTGAGATCGGGTTAAAAATAAGTCATTTTTTTTTTAAAGGAAAATAAGTTTTTCATCGAAATGCTTTGCGTCATGAAGCATTTTTTCATCAAATTCCGTGTTTCCTTCAGTATTAAACTCCACCCATCTTCCATTTCTCTCTTTTGACAGGCGTTTTACGGGCATGTGTTAGATAAGCGCAGTTGGATACCAGTTTCATTAAAAAAAAATACCTTTATCGCGATAATCAGTGTAAAGCATGACTGCGTTACTCTTATCACACACTTTTTCCCTTCGGTAGAATTTTAATGGGAAGAAACGTCATTAATAACGCTGATATGACGAGGGATTCGTGATGATAATAGCCAGTATTAACGTTTATGGCCCGGCTGAATTATAGCGATATCGATGAGGTGGAGGAGGAGGAGGAGGAGGAGGCGGTTGCTTCCTCATTATTGCTATGGCGAAAATATTACACCTGTTGTCCACCTGTTTTGGTTTTAGCTAAGGCTCCGGAATTTCACAGGAGTCGGTCTTTCGTCTGATCTGTTCGAGTGACTGTTTTTCTGCTTGTCTTTCGGTTAGATTTTGCTCTGTATAGATACTACACCTGTTGTTCACCTGTAATGGTTCTGGATACGGCTCACGAATTTCCTTCTCTCTCTCTCTCTCTCTCTCTCTCTCTCTCTCTCTCTCTCTCTCTCTCTCTCTCTCTCTCTCTCTCTCTACGTTATTACTCTGTATAGACACTACACCTGTTATTCAATTGTAATGGTTCTGGATACAGCTCAGGAATTTCCTTCTCTCTCTCTCTCTCTCTCTCTCTCTCTCTCTCTCTCTCTCTCTCTCTCTCTCTCTCTCTCTCTCTCTCTCTAAGTTATTACTCTGTATAGATACTACACCTGTTGTTCAACTGTAATGGTCATGGATACAGCTCAGGAATTTCTCTCTCTCTCTCTCTCTCTCTCTCTCTCTCTCTCTCTCTCTCTCTCTCTCTCTCTCAGTTGTTACTCTGTACGTATACTACACCTGTTATTCAACTATAATGGTTCGAGATACATCGCAGGAATTCCTACCCCCCCTCTCTCTCTCTCTCTCTCTCTCTCTCTCTCTCTCTCTCTCTCTCTCTCTCTTAGTTATTACTCTGTATAGATACTACACCTGTTATTCAACTGTAATGATTCTGGATACAGCTCAGAATTTCCTTCTCTCTCTCTCTCTCTCTCTTCTTACTCAGTTGTATAGATACTACACCTGTTGTTCAACTGTAATCTCTCTCTCTCTCTCTCTCTCTCTCTCTCTCTCTCTCTCTTAGTTATTACTCTGTATAGATACTACACCTGTTATTCAACTGTAATGATTCTGGATACAGCTCAGGAATTTCCTTCTCTCTCTCTCTCTCTCTCTCTCTGTTATTCAACTGTAATGATTCTCTCTCTCTCTCTCTCTCTCTCTCTCTCTCTCTCTCTCGTTTGATTATTATTGTGCCGGAAATAATACAATTGTAGCCAAGTTGCTTTTGTATTTCTGGAGTATCCTCTCTCCCATACTCCCTCTCTATCTCTCTCTTTGTAAGTTTGCCTGTTTGTCTCTTGTTTGATCATTATTCGGTAGAAAAAATACTGTAGAAAATAGTGGTTTGGTTCTACGGCTCAGAAATGTCAGTTTCTCAACCACTGTTGCCCCCCTCTCTCTCTCTCTCTCTCTCTCTCTCTCTCTCTCTCTCTCTCTCTCTCTCTCTCTCTCTCTCTCTCTCTCTCTCTCTCTCTGCCTTTATTTGATCGTGTAATTTATTGAATTTGTTGAATTTTCTAGTATATGAAAGAATATTTGTATTTAATTTTCTAAGAGTAAATCTTACAGTATTTTTATGGGTCAGTAAATATATCAATTTGCATAAATTACTTAGGGTATTTCCATGTAAATGATCCTCAGTAAAAAAGTAACATTTTATATGGCAGTAGGAATTAGTTTCAAAGATAAATTTCATGTTAGGAGTGTGTTCAATTTAGACATATAAATACTGATTGCATTGGTCAAACCTCATGGTAATCCCCAGATATCACTTGCACTTTGTGGAAATGTAAGAATTATAACAATGAGGCAGAACGCTTATTGCATCTACAAGAGAGAGAGAGAGAGAGAGAGAATTTAATGACATTGTAAAGAAATTTTCGCAAATATCCCTTGCTGAAATCTCTTGGATGATGAACGTATAATTTTTAAATTTATTTATTTAGAGTTGCGTCGAATCGCGGAGAATGAACGAATCGACAAAACCTTAACCACGAGAGTTATCGTTTCATTTTACTGTTGTTTGATTTATTTTATGTTGTTGCCGAAAGAGATATATTATTATTATTACTATATTAGACAACAACAACAAATAGTCCCTCCCTCACCGCCCTCTCTCTCTCTCTCTCTCTCTCTCTCTCTCTCTCTCTCTCTCTCTCTCTCTCTCTCTCTCTCTCCTGCCTTTCAAATCTCATTGATGTGATAGGGAGATTCAGCTCTCACTGATGTGATATACATACATACATACATATATGTATACATATATTATATATATGTATGTATATATATATATATATATATATATATATATATATATATATATATATATATATATATATATATACTGTACATATGAAATTTTTATCATACCGTGATTTATATACAATCATGAAGCTATAAATGGTAATACCAGTCCATTTATCACTTATAAATTCCCCTTCGGTGATAATTCCCCATCGAGGATATTCCTGAGGTAGCATGTTGAATGACATTCCATGTTAAGCGACATTTGTAGCTTATATACGATATATATATATATATATATATATATATATATATATATATAGAGAGAGAGAGAGAGAGAGAGAGAGAATATGATATGAATATGATAAGTGCAGTGTACCCAGACTTGTGCTGCAGTGTTGGGTTAGATAAGATCACTTTCGTCGATCCTTCCTGTTGCCTGTCACTCTTGCCGGACTTATAAGTGCTTCCTTATTATTTTTATTATTAGTTGTGGCAGAAGTACGGGACTGAGGGAGTAGGCATTCGATCAAGTGGCTAGAATCCTAGTTAATTACTTACTGGCAGGGGTAGCGGGAAGCTATGGCGGCCCTCTTGGACTTTTTCATATTTCGTTAGATGGATTGGGTTAGATTACGTAGTCTGTTACTCATTTACTTTAGATTCGATATTTCTTTTTTTATTTCATTCTCTGTGCATGTATTCCATTCTTGATAGATATCTTTGTTTTATTTGTGAGATTGTTATTTCTGTATGTTTTATTTGAAGTATATTCTTGTACCAGTGGTTACGTTTGTTTGTGTTTCATTATGTGCTCAAGAACATACAAACACACATATATATGTGTGTGTGTGTGTATGAGTGAGTGAGTGAGTGAGTGAGTGAGTGAGTGTGTGGTCAGTGGGAAATTCATGCTTGAATTCATGAATCGTGAATAGAGCCTCTTTCCAGAAATTTTCCTAGTCTAACCTCTTCACACATCATTACGTAGTTTTTTAGCATACGCTTTTCAGCCTTAGTTAGACTGGTGTCAGGAGGAGTCAGGTGTTCCCGAATGAGGTTACTAGGCCCATGCTCCTTTTTAACCCTGGTTGCAGGCATCAAAGTCGTCTAACGAGCAGGTGTCCAATTCACAGCTTAGGTCAACAGTTCCACCGTGTGTTTTTAGCGGAGTCTGCCCTTCCGCCTGTCCTCGCCCAGGAACCGAATATGGGTCACTTTGCTTGGTATTCATACATATTCATACATACATACATACATACATATATATTATATATGTGTATATATATGTATATATATATATATATATATATATATATATATATATATATAGAGAGATATAGAGAGAGAGAGAGAGAGAGAGAGAGAGAGAGAGAGAGATACTAATTCATATTTTTTTTAAGACGTTGTAGGGCAAATGTCACCATAGGGTGTTAGGCATTCGGTTATAATCACGTTTCTGCAATGACACTTCAACCGTGGTTTTGTGGGAATATATATATATATATATATATATATATATATATATATATATATATATATATATATATATATATACACACATATATACATACATACATACATATATATATATATATACATATATATATATATATATATATATATATATATATATATATATATATATATATATATATATATATATATATATATGTACGTATGCATCCGTATCAGTGTCGAATTTCCTTTACTTTGGGGATCGGTTACACTCAAGTGGAATTATAACTGGTAAATGCATCTGCCGAGTCCAGGAGAATGTGGAATGGGTAAGTCGACTAAACCAAAGTAAGTAATTAACCAAAAGGCAAAGATTCGAATACTGGTCGGGCAGATGCACTCGCCAGTGTATAAATCCCTTTATTTGTAAGTTATTTCCGAGTTGAGTGGAATCCGATTTATAGTTATACGGCTTGATATTTATAAATATAAAAATTAGTCTTCATTTCAGCCACTATCCATATTAACATTCATTGCATCATCCTGCTGGTTTCCAATTATCCTTAAAACCTTACATTGCTTATATTTACTCTCAGCCCTTTCGTCTTGCAAATATTTTAAACTATTTTACCGGTTATTTTGGTTTCTCTCCACTTTCCCCAGACAACACTATCCTCTGCAGTTGTCAGCCTTTATGCAGACTGTTCGTATCATTCTGCCCATAGAGATATCGAACAAAACGATGAGATCTAACACCTTCGTCTCACGTATATAAATGTATATGTATATATACGTATATCTGTCTATCTATCTATATATATATGTATATTTATATTTATAAATGTATATATATATATATATATATATATATATATATATATATATATATATATATATATATAAATGTATATGTATATATATGTATATCTGTCTATCTATCTTATATATGTATATTTATATTTATAAATGTATATATATATATATATATATATATATATATATATATATATATATATATATATATATATATATAAAAGATAAGAATGCATCTATTATGTATTGACAACGGGTCTATAAATGTTAAATCTTTGTTCTCGTTATCCCTACTATAACTATTTCCCTTTTCATTTGAATTTAGCGGAAACATTCTAATAATTTTGATTCATTTGAAGTTCTAATCTTAATTGTACAGTGCCTCCAATGAAATGGTAAAGTTGTCGGTTAAACTTCTGCGGTTCATAGCCTTAGGTGATTCTAATGTCGGAAATAAATAGTTTTATGATACTACGGGGGTAAACGGTAAGAAGATATCCTTATGTCTTATAGGTGCTATTTATTTTGGAACAGTCTTCACTGGAATAAATTACGGAGATAAAAGCCTTTTCAGATAAACTAACTTTTGACACCCAAAGCTGCCAGTCACTTCGGGTGTTAATTTAAGGAAGTGTTGACATTCTTATACTCTTTCTCGGATGTATATCGTAGATAATTTGCATTTTAAGAACACAAATAGATTTATTCCCATTTCTATAGAAGTTATTCTTATTTATTTTCAGGTAAGTGGCGTACGCTGAATGTGAGTTACTCTGGATACTCCATTGTGAGGAAAGAATTTTCACTGCTTTAACAAGGTAACTTATTAATATTATAATAGGTTAAATGGCTCAGTACCTTATTATGTCAGAGCAAGAGTAAGAATGTAATATAAATATTACACATAATAAATTTTGCAGTAGCTACAATATATCCACTTGGCTTCGGGTCAGTGCTCGAAACTTAGTTGATTCCCTGTTGACGAGGACAGTGGGATTATCTTCAAGCATAACTTAATTTTTCTTGTCAACGCTTTCAAATTGAGCTTCCCTCCGCATTCTTTCATTATGTCTGGCTAAACCACACTTTCCTCTCTGCTTTATTGTTATTTATCTCTTTGTTTTTCTCAGTTTCCTTCCTTTTTTTCTTGTGATCTTTTCCTTCTCTCATTTTTTTTGTTTATATTTTCATTATTTCATTTCTTCCGTCTCACCTTTCGCTTCCTTAAAGTGATTCGTACTCGCTACTGTTTCTCAGTCTTATACTTTCTTTTCTTTTTTTTTTTATTCTTCCCCTCTTGCTTCTTCCCCTGCTACTCTTCTTTCTTCCTCTTCCATTCTGTCTTTCCTGTTGCCCTATCGTTCCTTTTCTTCTGTAGCCTCATTTTACTTACTTTTTTATTCTCCCCCGGTACATGCTATGAGGCTTGGGCTTTTGGACATTTTAGAGTCGTTCTTTATTTTAATATTATTGAGAACAGAATTAAACCACTTTTCACCTGTGTAAGAAACCTAATATCGTTAACGTGTCACGAATTTCCACCTTACAGTTCTCGCTTGCAAAGCGAGAAATTTTAGTAATTCATCGCTCAGTACCGGTGCTATTCATCTACAGTTACATCTCGGATTGTTTACTTATATTTCAAAGACTTTCTTCTTTTGGTGACTTTGTTTTTTTTTTTTTGTATAGAATACTGCAAGACACGTTTAAATTCAGACTCCTTCCAGTTGTATAAGAATGTTCTTAACTAATTTTTCTCATTTTCTTTCTCTCGGATTACCGGTCTGGTGAAAGAATAGCTTGATATAATTGCTTAAATTAGTAACAAAGCGAACAAGTAAAAAATGCGCCGAAGTTTTCTGTACAGCGTATAATGCTGTATGAAACTCGTAGCCACGGCTCACGAAACTCTCAGCCGGGGCCCATGAAACTTTCAGCCACAGCCCGGTGGTGGCATGTCCTATAGCGTTGCCAGACGCACAATCATGGCTAACTTTAACCTTAATTATAGTAAAAACTACTGAGGCTAGAGGGCTGTAATTTGGTATGTTTGATGATTGGAGGGTTGATGATCAACATACCAATTTGCAGCCCTCTAGCCTCAGTAGCTTTTAAGATCCGAGGGCGGACATAAAAAGTGCGGAGGGACAGACGAAGCAGTCACAGTAGTTTTCTTTTACAGAAAACTAAAAATGGGAGCGGGTCGATATAGTCGTTGGACAGAAGGCTATTTCTCAAGACCAAAGACTTAGAGAGAGAGAATGAATATCAAACCAGCTTTCTTGATCGATCAGGTACAAGTAAGACTAGATTACTTGCTGAGATCAGGAAAGAGCAGTAGCCGTGGTCACTGGGTTAATGCAGATGGTTCAGATTGTACAGTACTGGTGTCCGTAATATTACCAAGGTTATTAGGGTAACTCATTTTAATTTTTTTCCGTGTCAGTATTGTTGTTGATTTTTTTAAAGTGTTAACTAGACTTATCTATTTGTCTGTGCAATTTGTTTTGTTATTTATTATAACAGCATCATTGCCATGGCATATTCTTGTATTTACGATTGACGTAGTCCTTTCATTTTTTGTATATTCTCTTTGTCTTGTCCTATTCCTTATAACAGCAATTATGCATCGTATCATTTTGAAGCAGAGAATCATATTGAACTCTGTTGCAAAAGCAAAATTAGATGCTTCACTTGGTCAATTAGCCGATACTGCTTCTCCCCGAGGGTCGTTGCATGCGAAAAGACTTGGTGTTTCAGTAATTCGCTGGCTTGCAGATTGACATTTGGTCTGTGACCTCAGGTTTTAATCACGGCGCAAAAGACAATTGCTTCCAGTCTTTTTTCTTTCCTGGTCCACTGATTTATTCCACTGTGGGGAGTAGCGTGTGGGCTAGGCGGCTTTTTTTTTTTTTTTTTTTTTTTTTTTTTTTTTTTTTTTTTTTTTTTTTTTTTTTGATCGGGGTTCAAGTGAACCTCAGATGCAATGTTCTGCAGTTCTTACCAAGTGTTTACTCTCTTGACACACTTACAACAAACACAGTCCTGGATCACTTGATTTTTCTCACGCTGCTTAGTTCTAATAACTTTGCTTTATATGTCTGTTGGGCGATTTGAGGTCATCTGCTCCCTTCATATGATTCTGCATTACTCATTATCCATAGTATTGTAAATAATTTCTCCTACTCGATTTCCAGACAGTTTTAAATCATAGATTCATTAATCTCTTGCGCCCTCCTTCACCCATTCCAGATAATGAATCGTTAATTCATCCAGCTCTCTCTCTCTCTCTCTCTCTCTCTCTCTCTCTCTCTCTCTCTCTCTCTCTCTCTCTCTCTCTCTCTCTCTCCTGACGTGAAGATCCCTGAACTCCTAACGTGTTTTAAAACTAAATGCCTTTATAAATTGTCTGAATTGTTGATTTCCGTGACGATATTCCCCTCCCCCCCCCAGTCTGAAGTAGGTCGATTCCCATCTACTGGCTGTGTCTTTATCTCCTTCTCATCTACGTCTTTTCTTTCAAGAGCTAGTCCCTCTCCCTACAGGGTTAGGCTTGATACTGTTATCTCTTCCTTATTCCTCCCCCTTAATTTTATCTGTTCCTGAATTAGGAAGAAATAGGGTTAAGGACAAAATTTGATAAGAGGATTTGGGTCTTCCCTGAAGTCGGCCTTTAGATGAAATGCATCGAACCTAGGGTTTGGTGTTATGCACATTCCATTGCTTTCTGCAGAGTAAAGCCCTATTCTTTGTTCTTTCCCCTTTCCATTTTACTTTCCTCGTGCCTGGGTTATTGCATAAGGGCATTGTTCTACCAGTTCTGTTGTCTTCTGCACCCTGGAAAAATACGCCATGATAGTTATTAACGTTCTTTATTGCCGTGTCTGATCCTTTTGCTGGTACGAAAGCTGGGCCCTTCCTCCTTCGATCAGTTGCTGTCAGTTAAATTCTACTACCACAGCTACTTTAAAATATCAGGATCAAATACTGATGCTGTATATGGTGCGCCGACGTCACGCTTTTATGCCCGCCATGCCGTATGGTGCGTTCTGTAATTTTTATTGTGCACGTGTAAATTTTATTAATGTAATATTTTGGGGGGCTTTTCATGAAAGAATGTTTTGCTCGCCCACGTTTAATACGCTCGTCGCATAGCTTGATGTTGATAATAATATGACTGAGAGGATTTCACTTTTTTCACAACTAAAATTTTTATATTTACTTTTCACAATTTCGAGTGCAGTAAACCTGGAAACTCAAAGTGTTTTAAATCTTATAAATATGTATGAAGTTTGTATTTGTGCGCTGTGTGTGTTTATGAGTATGTGTGCGTTTATGAATGTGTTTATATGAGAGAGAGAGAGAGAGAGAGAGAGAGAGAGAGAGAGAGAGAGAGAGAGAGAGAGAGAGAGATCCTATGTGTATTTTCTATTTGGGTTGGATTGCCTTCCATTTGTGTCCCCTTGCCTTGGACAGAAGGGGCTGGCGTGCATAGGCAATCGCGGAAGTGGATTCCCTCGGTTAATTTGCTTGCATTTTGGGCGGTTGCATACTGCAATTCGAGGGTGATTTAAAGGTAGACGACCCGCTGACCTCGGTGCTCGTCGATTTTCTGCGGGCTTTGTTTACCCCCCACCCGCATCCCCCCCCACAAACACACACACATACACACACACACTTTTGCTGCTGTAACAGTGTTGATCCTCTCCTGTTACGGTGCATTTTTATTTTTACTCTGAATTTTTTGCTTGTTGTTTTGTGATTTTATTTATGCTGTTGTAGTCAACATATATTTTGTAACAAACCACCGGCTTTTTTGTAACTTTAGTTCTGTTCCGTAATTATACTCCACCAAATACCGTTGTGTGTTTTATATATATATATATATATATATATATATATATATATATATATATATATATATATATATTTCGTATATATATACAGCATATATGTGTGTGTGTGTGTATAAGTGAATCACGAAAGTATGGAACGTGATGAATATATAAATAAAGACAAAATCCACGAAGGAAAGAGAAACAATGGAGTGCTGCAAGGCCTTTCGACTTATAGTCCTTTACTTAGCAGACTGAAGAAATATAAAAATAAGTTTACAAAGAAAGGTTGTATAATTGACAGATGGGGATTACAAAGGAAAAAATATGTTCCTAGAATCCAACACAATTGAAGAATTAGCAGATCTACCAAAACAAGGTTAATATTTAAGAAATTTTACAAAGGATTAGGCTCAATGGCTCAGAAGCAGGGACAGGACAATTAAAAGATTATACAAGGAAGGTGACTGACCAACAAAAATGTTATAAAAGTACAACTCAGTAATTCTCATTTTGGTAAACAATAAAAATATTTACAAGTTGAATGTGATAATTTTCACTTCAGTGGATGAATATAGCTTTGGATATTTGTTCTGTCAAAATTGGGCAAACATCCAATGCTATATTCATTCATTTAAGTGAAAACTCTCACAGGATAAATTGGACTGAAAGTTCAGTGATTGCCAGATTGAAAGAGTCCTTGTCACGAAATCTTTTAGAATCTGCAATTATACAGCTTACTTTCAGTTGTAATTTTAATCTTAGCCTTGGCATGTATTATTTGGACCCCTGTATAAGTAAAAGATAAAATCACTGACTTAATTGAAAATTAATTGCCTTATATATATTTTCTATATATTGGTATGTTTAAAATATATACTAATTGATGGTTTTTTCACTCATTGTTGGATTTCGTTTCTGATTGGTTGATTCGTTAATACAGGAAAAGTCGGCCTTGTACCAGCATATGCACTTTCACTGTGGCGGCCTTTAAGTTATAGCAAGGTGTAAAAGGTAACTAAGTGGTATGATATGGACTTCTGGAATGCCACCCACCATCTGATACGTTTCATTTGCTCTTTGGTTACTGATGATGTTAAAAACACTCCCATGTGAAAAGTTTATGTTCACATCCATTTCTCGTTTATATATGGACACACACACACACACATATATATATATATATATATATATATATATATATATATATATGTGTGTGTGTGTGTGTATAGGTTATATATATTTGTTTGTGTTTGTCTATTTATTATATATGGACACACACACACGTGTGTGTGTGTCGAAATGCACCCTCCCCTGTTACAGTAAACCTTTTTCCTTGCTGAAGATAGGTTCTGAAGGGCTACCAATTTGGTTTTCAGCAAGGTGTTTGGGATGAGGTTGCTGGAAGTCCAACGCCTGACTGATGGGCGCCAACTGGCTTATGTACCGAGCCGCCTGGTTTTTCTTGGTAGTCGCCTAATAAGACATTGAACAATCCCAGCGTTGCTTTACTTCGCTGAGCGAACAACTTTCCGTATTGTAACATATATATATATATATATATATATATATATATATATATATATATATATATATATATATATATATATATATATATATATATGTATGTATGTATATATATATACATACATACAAACATACTTACATACATACATACATATATGTGTGTGTACAAATTATAGAATTATAGAATTATGTGGATGGCCTTTAAACAAGTCCCCTCTTTAGTTAATGGTGCTGCTTCTGGCAATTGTTTGTTCGGTGGTCTAAATAATTTGTTTATTTCCGAGCGTTTGTCAGCGTTATTGCCGTTGCAATTTTGACATGAAAGCAGTTCTGACCATAGTTAATGGTAATGGATCATTGTAAATTTTAATGCTGATGGAACTTGTATTTTTATAGATGTAGCGCCATGTATTATTCATTTTGAGATACAGCGGTCTGTTTCCAAACCAGGCTTTGGTGTTTTTATGGCTTTGCATATAAAATGTAAGCCCTATTGGCACTGCGTGATTAAATGTTTTATTTAAATCAGGTACAAGGGATGTCCATAATATCCTCTTTAGTAAAATTTTATATTTATTGCAACAAACACTTATTTGCTACACTACTAGTTAACTTGAACTTTTGAATTTACTTGTCTCAGTTGTGTTCTATAGAAACTGAGAAAATGTCCGGAATGACCAGTGACGCTGTGCTAATATCAAAGTCATCTGACTTTGGCCTTATTTCCACGTCTTGGTCGTGTTCTTTGAAATGGAAAGCATTTCATAAAAATATTAACTCTGCTTGTAAATAAAGCTAGCACGAGTCTTACTTGTTTGTTGATTGGTTGTGTCTTATTTGCTTTTCTGTCATTTCTGTTATAGGTTTTTTTGCATTTGTGTTTATTTTCAGTAACCAGAGTTGCACTTTGATTATATTAATAATGATAAATATAATAGTAATAATAATACTCTTTCATTAGTCAACTGACTACATTACTTTGAGTTGCACTTCCTTGTTTGATAATAATATATTATTAATAATAATAATATTAGTTATAATAATACTCTTTCACTAGTCAACTAACTAAATTACTTCTTGAGTTGCACTTGTTTGATGATATATATTATTAATAATAATATTAGTAATAATAATAATAATAATAATAATAATACTTTTGCACTAGTCAACCAACTACATCTTAGTATGCCCTGTTTCTTTCAACTCCTAAAGAGAATGAAATTCGGAAAGGAATGACTTCCCTGCCGCAACATTCGTTCGTCCAGTTTGGGCTGGATCCTTCCTCCAGTTGCATCTGTGGATGCTGGTCTGTCCCGAACCATTAAGGGGAGGAAGGAGGAAAGCGACGGAATCTGGAAGGATGGCGGCTGCCTTCGGTCCATTTCGATGAGCCCCCCGAATATCCTTTAGCTGCTTCCTCTCGCCGGGACTCAGTGACGTCACCGCCGGTTTTCTTTCTTTTGGGATGGCTGCTTTCCGCCCTCTGTTTTGGACCTCCTCTTCCGGATTACGAGGAGGTTGTTTTTCTCCCACTTTGTTTTTCTCTTGCCGACTTCGGCTTGTGTATTTTGTAACTTTTTTTTTTTTTGCTGTGATTCTTTTCTTGTTGATATCTGTTATTTTTTATATATATTTTTTGCTTGTGTATTTTGTAATCTTTTTTTTGCTGTAATTCTTTATTTGTAGATACCTGTTATTTTATATATATATTTTTTGCTTGTGTATTTTGTAACCATTTTTTTTGCAGTAATTCTTTTCTTGTAGATACCTGTTATTTTTTATATATATTTTTGCTTACAGGATTTTTTTTTAGTTTGAAAGACGTACCGTAACAACTATTTTATCCGGGTGAGGTGACCGAGTTGCGCATCCACCATAAACAGTGAAGCTCGATGAAGCCAGTTTTTGTCACCATGTTAATGTAATTCTCTCTCTCTCTCTCTCTCTCTCTCTCTCTCTCTCTCTCTCTCTCTCTCTCTCTCTCTCTCTCTCTCTCTCTCTCTCTCTTGAGTTATTCCTAAACTCTCCAAGGAACATCCCAGCTTTATAGTGGAAAATACAATTTCCAGACTTTTTATCATATTTACGCATAGCCATAATCGGAAAGTATATCCTTTTAGCATGCAATGCTTTTCAGCAAGGCATTATAATATGGTGCGGTCTGGCACGTCAACGTCTGAGATCACGGAAGTACAAATATCAAGTTAATGACCTTTAAACAACGGCGTTTTTCTTGCTTAGGTTTTCCTTCTTCGTAGTTTGTTATTGATGACGTTGCTGTTCATATATATATATATATATATATATATATATATATATATATATATATATATATATATATATATATATATATATATATATATATATATATATATATGTATATACTCTCGGAAGACCATTCTTGTATTTGGAAGCCTGCTTTGGAAGAATAGTAATGGTAATGATGATAATATATGTACTTGCCCCAATTTTTGTACGTACCATGAATTAACTTAATATCCTCATGATAGGCATTTCGTAGTCGCGATGTTTTTTTTTTGTGCGGCAATTTATTTCTGCATATATATATGTCTATATGAGAATCTGTGTGGATGTTTGTTTGCTTCGTGGAACCAGTCGCTCTCATATTATCATGACATTTTCATTCGGTCGCAGTATTTTCTCCCTGGCCTCTTTCTACTGTAACTTTAGGAATGAGGTTATGCTGGTCTGTACTTGCGTGTTTTGACAAGAAGTAAAAACAATAACAGTAATGGGAATGATATTATTATTATTATTATTATTATTATTATTATTATTATTATTATTATTATTATTAAATATATAACATTTACATGGAAAAAAGCCTGAGAGTTTAATAACTTTCAATAGGAATGAGGTTATGCTGGTCTGTACTTGCTTTTTTTGACAAGAAGTAAAAACAATAACAGTAATGGGAATGATTATTATTATTATTATTATTATTATTATTATTATTATTATTATTATTATTATTATTAAAGATATAACATTTACATGGAAAAAAGCCTGAGAGTTTAATAACTTTCAAAGGAAGCTCTCATGTTATTGAAAACCCATGTGACAGTAAAACCCAGAAAAAAGAAAGAAATGAGTGAATTAAACTTAACAAAGGAAGAAACGAATAATTTTATACTAAAACAGTAATACAAATCAAAACCCAACATGAAAAGTGCGGGACGTTTATGACAGCTACTTTAAAAAGTTATGATCGTCGGTGAACAAAGAAATATGAGCATTACGCTTAATACCACTGTTGCAAAGTTAAATATACCTTAGTTTAACCAGACCACTGAGCTGATTAACAGTTCTCCTAGGCGGGCTGCCCCGAAGGATTAGATTTATTTCACGTGGCTAAGAACCAGTTGGTTACCTAGCAACTGGACCTGCAGCTTATTGTGGAAACCGAAACACATTATAACGAGAAATGAATTTCTGTCATCAGAAATGAATTCCTCTAATTCTTCATTGGCCGGTCGGGGAATCGAACGCTGGGCCAACAGCGTGCTAGCCGAGAACTCTACCCACCCCTCCAATGAGGAACTGCCACTGTTGTAAATATTTGTAATGCCAGAGAGATCTTCCTACAGTTTCACAGAAGAAATAACATGAAAAAATTTTAAAAACTTTGGGTACAGGGACGTATGGTAACGCAGACTTTCCGCAGAATGTGGATGCTGACAATAATGCTCCAAAAACGATAGAACAGAATAATGGAGCATGCATCAAATTTTCCAGCGCCATAGGAAAAAGAAAAAGCGTGGAGTCGGAGGCAACACAGAATACTGCCAAATAACAGAATCACTTGGTAAGTTGTTACCCTGGAAAAGAAGTAGGTTGCGAGATGTGTTTACAGTTAACTATGGATGAAATTAAGAACATAGCCCCCTGACTCCTAGGTTACGAAATTTATATATATATATATATATATATATATATATATATATATATATATATATATATATATATATATATATATATATATATATATATATATATATATATATATATATATATGTACTGACGTATTGTTAAGTAGGCAGATATGGCACTGATACCAGGGGAAATATTTGTTGTGGCTGTTGTCCTGGATGTAGTTTGATGTGGTAGGAGATCTATGCATTGTAGTCGTTTAGGTTCAGATGTGTAGCCTAGTATTACTAACATTAATAGTAATTGGAATTTTGGCATTGACTCGCTGAAAAGCTGGGTACATGCTTTACGGGTCTCAAAATATTTATTTGTTGAGAAAAATGGTTTTTCGTTTTCCACAGTTGCACAGAATTCTTGTTAAATTTCCAACCTGCCGTTTACGTCTGCTTAGATTTCATATGATTTACTTATGTAGTGTCAGCTTTAATAACTTGTTTCTTAGTGTAATGTGTGTCCTCTTGTTTGTTCTCTGATTATCTCCTTATATTTTCTGTTAACATTGTTTTGACTCATTTTTCATTCTACATCTTTCTATGTTTCCGTTTATTATTGATTTTTTTTATCTTCGATTATTTTTGTCTTTGTCCCTTAGAAACCCGCCCGATTTCCTTCTACATTTCTTCTTTATCATTGCGGGCAATTTTTATGTACAAATTCGTGTGCTTTCTTGACGTAATCTTTTTTGCATGCAAGACTCGGCTATATTCCTCCGTGCAGTGGTGCTTGATTTTCATTCAATATAGCGTCTTTTCTTGGTAAACAAACATTGATTTTTGTCACAGCAATACAGGTATTAAAATCCAAAAGTTTTCACGTTTTAAACAAAAACGGCTTGCCAAAGTTTTGAAAATACGCTACATAGGCTATTGACGCTTAATCCCCATTCTCTCTCTCTCTCTCTCTCTCTCTCTCTCTCTCTCTCTCTCTCTCTCTCTCTCTCTCTCTCTCTCTCTCTCCCCGATCCCACCGCCAAACGCTCTGTCTGTTTATAATTCAGAATGGAGTGAGTCATCTTGGGCATTATTCAAATCGTTGTTAGTCTGTATTTGATTACCACGCATTAAGGAGAGAATAACTAAGCCAGTGTAAGTCCACAGACCTGACTTACCACATTTCAATTAACATATGCCTAATGTTACCACTTCTGTAGAGGCAGTGTTGGATACATTAATACGGCTGCGTTTACAGAGAGGACATTGCTGTTATTATTACTGTTTTTGTTATTAACCATTCTGTTATTCGTTATCCGTTTAGTCTCTGTAGCACATGCTGACATCATGCATGAGTTCATTATTGTTTATTTATTTTATTTATTCTTTATTTATTGATTTTCAATTTTTTTATTGTTTTTGTTTCAAAAAGAGACGGACAAAACTAGAGCCTGATGGGAAAAATATTGTAGATTTTGCTCCTATTGACAGTGGTTCTCAACCTTTTTTGTCCCATGCACCCTTTCACCATATGTCAGAATGTCATCCCCCCCAACCCCCGTCCTTTCCAAAACTTTCTGCCTCGGAAGGTGCATTCCAAATAGTATGCAACAAAATACTAACACAAAAACACTAACTAGCGGAGAGAAAGCCCAGTGTGACCTCTCGGTAGCGGGGACCGATAGTGCGTTTTGTGTGGTCTTAGAGCCAGTTTGAGCCTGCCAATCTGTGGTCACAGTTCCCGCCCCTGAAACTCTGCAATTCCCGTCTAAGGGGGGAGTTCCCCTCTGGTTGAGAGCCAGGACAGGTTGCAGAATGTCCAATCCTGAACTGTTCAGTGTTCGTAACCATTTACAAATTCGTGGTACCTGCTTGGGCATAAATGATTCTAAAATTATTAGATCAGACCATAAGGACGAGGTGTTGATGGTGTTACATTTCTTTTAATAAAAACAAATATACTACTCTAAATACCCAACCCTCGCCCATCCAACTGTTTATAGCCTAATTACGTGTTTGTTTATTCTCCACGTTCGTTGTAGGTCTTTTAATATGTTTATTTTCGACCATTCTCTTTGAGTCACTTTTAGCTTTCTGTAAAAGAAAACTATTGTGCCGGCTCTGTCTGTCCTCAGCTCTTAAAAACTACTGAGGCTAGAGGGCTGAAAATTGGTATGTTGATCATCCATCCGCCAATCGTCAGACTTACCAAAATTACAGCCCTCTAGCCTCAGTAGTTTTTATTTTATTTAAGGTTAAAGTTATTCATAATTATGCTTCTGGCAACGATATAGGATAGGCCACCACAGGGCCGTGGTTAAAGTTTCATGGGACTCGGCTCATACAACAGCATTTTACTGAGACCACCGAAAGACAGATCTATTTTCTGTGGCCTCAATTATACTCTGTAGTGGCAGTACAGAAAACTCGATTACGTTGAGGAAACTTCGGCGCATTTTTTCTTGTTTAACTCTTCCCTTGGGAAGTGTTTCTTTTAGTGTTCCGTGTGTGTGTTTTTTTTTGTCTGTGGTATATATAAAAAATGCTTTAATTTTTTTAAATTCTAAAACGTTCCTTTGATATATTTGTGACGTTTTATGTATTTATAGTCAATCACGTCCCATATCTTCTTGAATCAGTTATACACACACACACACACACACACACACACACACACATATATATATATATATATATATATATATATATATATATATATATATATATATATATATATATATATATATATATATATAGTTGCTAAGCCTTTCGAATGGCCTAGCAACCACTCCAATATTTCATTTTTCATGGCATTTGCCCTTATATATATATGTATATATATATACGAGTATATATATATATATATATATATATATATATATACATATATACACACACATATACATATGTATATATATATATATATATATATATATATATATATATATATATATATATATATATATATGTGTGTGGAATCTATCATTCACTTTTTTTACCAGAATTGTATGCAGTGATATTAACTACAATGGCATCTTGGCGTCTCGACTTCTTCACACTTTTCGATGCACTTGTCACTACAAAACATGAGATTCAAGTGCAAGAACACGAAGCAATTCCGACGTCCATAGAAGGATTCGAACCCGCATCCGAATATCAGAACGAGGTCGCGATACTGGCCCTGACCAAAAGAAGGATGAAAATGTATTGCCGCTCATACATACTTACATACATACATATACATACATACATACATACATACATCTGTCGAAATCAGATATATTTATTAGAACTGGAATAGACCATCCTCACCATCGTAGCCAAGTGGGTAGTCGTCTTGATTGTTTTTGGGTAAAGAGTACCATCATATATATATATATATATATATATATATATATATATATATATATATATATATATATATATATATATATATATATATATTTTTTTTTTTTTTTTTTTTTTTTTCACCCTGGAAATCAATAAAAACGATCTTCCAGTTGGCTTTGATGGTCAGGGTGGGTTTCTAATAAATATGTCTGAATTCGACAGACATACGATGAGCTGCAATACACTTTTATGTTTCTCATGATTAGGTCAGTAACGCGACCTCGTTCTGATACTCCGGATGCGGGTTCGAATCCCGCTATAGACGTCCGAATTACTTCGTGTCCTTATACTTGATTCTCAGGCTTTGTAGTGACAAGCGCATCCAAAAGTAAGAAGAGTTCGAGAAGCAATAAGACTGTATAAGAATCTGGTAAAAGTGGTTATTACTATATGAATAAGAATATATATAAAATATGACCGGATGATTCTATATATATATAATGTGTGTGTGTGTGTGTGTGTGTATGTGTGTGTGTGTGAGAGTGTATGTGTATTCTGTCGTATGTAATATATCCAAGGCTTACCGGTATTGGTGGTTGTTCACTTTATCGTCCTGGCTAACGGTTATAGCTGGAAAGGTTGAAAAGATTATTTTGTTCGTATTAACTTTACTGTTATGACTTGAATTCATAAGAGTTTTTCGTAGTGCATTTTTGCTTTTTCTCAGTTCCTGGATTTTCACGTATATCATAAGTGTCCAGGGACACCCGCCTGTTGATAGTTTAGGAGGTATGGCGTGTAATCCTGATCGATAGACGGTAGTAGTGAAGATCCCATAGTCCGTCATTTATTTCATGAAGATGTCAATTACTTTCCTTTCTCGTGAAGAAACAGAGCGCAGTGTCATATTATCCAAGATTACCGCAAGATATATGGACATTACAGATTTTTATGGCCTATCTGATGCCATCTAATTATCCTTGGGATTTGTGTCACCATTTGTAATTTTGGATCCTGGGTCTTGGCTTCATTCTAAGCAGTGACGAAACGTATTATTCTACAGATGAATAAATACGAGGACTGTTATGGTTCCCTTCTGATGCTGTTGTAAATGGAACATTTCGTGCCTCTTTGAAAACGTCTTTATACGCAAAACCTTTTTGTTTGTCAAAATAGATGTGATTTATTTGTGGGTAGCGTGCGAGCCAACTGTTATGATGAGTTTACCTTCCAGTCTTTCTTGGTCTTAGATTGTATGCTGCTAAAATGTAGAACCCGCCTTGTTTTACTATTTGCTTTCTTGCTGAAGAGACAAAAGAAAGGATTTTTTTGGGGGCGGGGTAAGCATTCATATGGTCAGGTTGATTGGGTGTTTAAATTTTATATTTCATATATTTTTATTAAGAGTTCTAAGTAGTTAGGAGAAATAGGGTATGGTGTATTCATTGTCGTATGTCCCTGATGGACAGCATGCATTCCGTCTCCACATGTCATACATTTAACTGCATTAGTTTGCTATGTAATGGGTATAAGGAATTCACAATGTGAGTTAGGTACCGAAATCCAATTCACCCTATTATTATGCCACATCCTTACCAGTAAATGAACTTTTTGACTTGCTGTCATTTCACCATAATAACATGAGAATCGAAGCATATTGAATTTCGTAACATACGAGTTTGTATGGAGAACTGTTCCTGTAAGCCGAGACAGCATTCTTGACTTTCACAGTGATTTGTAAGCAGATTTAGCATTCCTTGAGCCCAAGGCTGATTTGTTTGTGCAGCAAATAACAACCATTTACCTTGGTATTACCGGATTAGAGTGTGCATGCCATTCATTTTGGCATAGCAGCTTCGGACCTAGGGCACTGTGGATCATGTAATTTTTTATGGGTATTTAATTTTGTAAGGAATGAGACCGCCTATGAATAAACGACGTTGCATATTACCATGGAATTTCTTTGAATGTTGAGGGTGAACTTGAACATGAACAAGGTTGTGACGGTAAATGAAAATCTGGTATGTGGGTCAGTGAGCAGCGGTTGATTTGTGTAGATATTTAGGACTAAATGCGACTGATGATAGTATGATAAGAGAAGGGATGAGTGAGAGAATAGGCGAAGCAAAGAAGTAGCAAGGGGTGTATAAAGGAAGGAGGGCGGGGGACAACTTAGTATCTTCGAAAGCCAAGGTTGGTATATATGACGGGGTTGTTGAGTCAACTCCCTTCATGAAAGTGTTGATTGTGAATTGGAATAAAAGAAAAAAGGTTGACGTTGAATTGAAGTGTTTACGTACTAAATATGGCACAAAAGGAACTGAGAAATATTGAGATAAATAGAATGGTACATAGGACAGCATAGATGAAACGATGGCTCAAAGTCTTTTGACAAAGTTCGGGTTGTTGAAAAATGCGTTATTCAATAGCATTAGGGGAAAGGAGGCAAAGAAGTCATAGAAAATGTTTGATGAGTGGTGTGAAAGGAAGGTTCATGATATCCAGAAGTGAGGAAGTTTGTATGAATGGCTAATTGGGCGGGCAGCCTAATGTCCTGTTACAGGCCAGACTAGAATAATAAAAGAAAATGGAAATCGAAAGAAGATTGTGGGGCCTAACTACATAGGTACTGATTACCTCTCTCTCTCTCTCTCTCTCTCTCTCTCTCTCTCTCTCTCTCTTGAAATGCCACCAGTTCCACATCCTTCTATAGGAGGTCTCCAATCTCCGGATTTCTCGGGTCAAACACAATTTCATTCCACACACTTCCAAACTTTGTAATTTTCTCTCCTCCATTTTCCCTGATTCCTGTCATCTTTCTTAGTTCCGAGACTTAGTTCTGTAAGTTCCTTCGGGGTTAAGATAAATTTTTTTTCATAAATTCGTACTACCGCTTCCTTCAGGCATGGTCGATTCCTAGTTATTTTGCCAGGTCGTCAGATAAATGAAAAACTGACACTGGAGACATTGGACAAGAACCTCAGAAGTGACAGACAATGATTAATAAACATGAATTTTCTGAAGACTTGGTTATTAGTACATTATTGTCTCTCTTTGTTTATATTCCATGTATTCCCTTTATACCATTCATTATCTTTTGCAAAAGAGTCTGAGAGCGATTTATGTTTTAATTTATTGCTTTTCCTTTACATGCAGAAATTTATTTATTGTCGATACTGGATTGTAATTTCTCCGCGTTTGTTCATTTGTCTTCCTGCAAATTCCGTTATTTCCTTTTCCTTTTCTTATTTTTGATTTATGAATTCTCTATCACCACTGGGGCTTTTGAGTTATTACTCTGTTTGCGGAATGTATGTCTTTTCTGATAATATTTCATTGCAGTTCATATTTGTGTTTTGTATTTTACATTTCTCTCATCTGTTGGTGACACTGTTCTGTCTTTGTTATTGTAATTAATCATGATTGTTTGTTTATGTAATCTGGCATACAACTTTGCATCTTCGTATGGAGTGACAGGTAGACAAAGATTGTGACGGAATATTATGATAATTGAATGATAAAATTACCTTTCGCAACTGAGGCTAATAATATGATTTTTTTTGTCGGGATGCTTGGCCAGTGAAATCACGTAGCAGCGCTTGGAATGACTGTAGGCTTTATATAATTTCATTAAATGATTATCTTGCTGCTGAGTAAATAATGCACGTGTGTGTTCCTTATTTGAGTGATTAGTCTAGTTTTTGTAGAAACTTTATTTTCTTTTTATTTTCCTCGTCTGCTGCATTGACTGACCTCTATACACTAATGACCCCAAATTCCTGGTCTACAACACTAGCCCCAGTGATATTCGTCCATTTCATTACTCAACCTTAATATCCTCGTTAATTTCCTAGTCGACTAGGCTAACTTTGTTCAGTATCGTGGTCGAGTTCTCTAATAAGCATCACTCCTCGCCATGCACTAACCACCCTCATTATGAACGTCATCTACACTTACAGCCTACATATCTTTGTCAGTTAACTAACCTGCCTCCATGTCCTGGGCAACCACGCTAACGAGCATCAGATTCCTCATCGACCAGTCTGACCAACCTCAATTTTCTGGCCGACTGCTCTGACTAGCCTACATTTTTATTTTTTTGGGTTGACTGCAGTAACCAGCCTCAAGTTCCTGGGTGACTACACTGGCCATTCCCAATTCCCTCAACAACTAAACTAATCAGCATCAGTATTCTCGTTAACTACACTTGCCAGCTTCTATTTCTTTCAGGACTACCCTAACCAGCCTTAATTTACTTAAGGACAATTCTGCCCAGCGTTCATTTCCTCGCCAGTTACACTAACCAGTGTCCATATCCTCTTTGGTTACAATAAACAGCCTCCATGTCCTCGTCGACTACACTGACCGGCTTCAGTTTCCTCGGTGAGAACACTGCTCAAAGTCCATGTCTTCATCAGCTCCACTAACCAGTGTCCAGTTCCTCATTAGTCATCCTCCATTTTCTCATCAACTACTTTGACCTCCTTTCATGTTCTTGTTGACCACGCTGACCAGTCTCAGTTTACTCGGCGACAGCAATGAACAGCCTTAATATCTTCGTCAGCTATGCAGGTCAGCTTTTATTTCTTTGCTGACCACACACTTCCTCGTTAACCTTATCGTCCCAAATCCTTTCCCTCATCAACTACACTACCATTTTCTCGTTAATTACATTAATTAGTCTTCAGTTCATCATCAACTTCACTGAACAGCCCCCACGTCCTCGCCTGCCAACTGACAATTCCCCATTTCCTCGTTAACGACACTGAACAGCCTCCGTGATCTTGGCGACCACACCGACCAGCCACGGGTACCTCGTTGACTACAGGAATCAGCATCAGTCTTAATGTCGAGTACAATGACTGTGACTGGCCAGCTTGTATTTGTTCACCGAACGAATAACTTAAGCCGCTGGTAACACTGTCTTGAGCCCATTTCCTCTTTGATTACATTAATTAGCCCATATTCTTTCACTACCTACACTAAACAGATTAAATTTCCTCGTCCTTCATGTTAATCACCTTAGATTTCCTTGTCGACAAAATTAACAGGACTGTTTCCATGTTGACTACACTAACCAGCCTCCATTTACAAGTAGACTGCAATAATCATTGTTAATTTCCTCGTCAGCTACACTAACCATCCTCAATTTTCTAGGTTGCTTCTGTGCAAGCGATGAATATTGCAGCCCACTGAGAATGGTTGGTGGAAAGGCGTAGGATTCGTGTGTGGGTTGTAACGAATTAGGAGTTAAATCTTCCTGCCAGAATATATTACTTCTTATCTTTACTTTACGTTTGTGTGTCTCATTTCTTTTCTTTTATTTTACATTTATCGTGTTGGATGTCTCAGATCGTCTTTCTTTCCCCATTTACACCTTCCCTCTCTCTCTCTCTCTCTCTCTCTCTCTCTCTCTCTCTCTCTCTCTCTCTCTCTCTCTCTCTCTCCCTTTTGCATTTTACACTGTATAAATGGAGGAAAAAAGAAGAAGGAATTATACCTAATGTACAATTCCTTCTTCTTTTTCCCCATTTATACAGCGTAAAATGCAAAAGGAGAGAGAGAGAGAGAGAGAGAGAGAGAGAGAGAGAGAGAGAGAATGAGAATAACAGTAACGAAAAAGTAACACTCTTATAACAGTAACGAAAAGACTATATATATATAACACTCTTACTTAAACACAAATAACTGTAAATAGATATATATATATATATATATATATATATATATATATATATATATATATATATATACTATATAAATAATGAAACATACCATTAATTACCGATGAATAAGTAAAATAAATTAACTTGCGTGTGATTAATAACGAATAAAAAAAGGAAATTATGAACCAATAAACTAGTAGATATATTACCAAGGTAAATAAATAAATAAATAAATAAAATTTAAAGGGCAAATAAACTAAGAGAAGTCTGTGAGAAAATAAACTTAAGACAAGACACTTGAACACATTGCGTAAGCTAAGGTAAAGCCAGCCTTTTGCAATGATCTGGCAACAACAATCATCTCAGTTATTTCAGTCACTTGGAATAAAGCAAGATTGACAGGAGGCGATGTTTCGTGAAAAATTCTCATTCTTCGAAATGAAATCATTTCAAAAACAAAATAAAGTACAACTTTTTTATTTCTTTCATAGGTTACTTAGTTACACGAGTTACCCGATATGCAGAAGTAATGGCATAACATTTTGGGTAAATGTAATGGGGGTCAGAACGCCAAAAGCTGGTTGTGGTGTAATTGCATTTTCAGGGAGAATGTATAACGCCCAATAGATGTTCCGAATGAATTTTATTCTGGATGTTTGGCTGAAATGTGTTAGATTAGTAATTTGATTAACTGAAAGACATACGTGTTGGATAAAAGTGCCAGAGTTTTGTTAAGGCAAAACGTCCTCTAAAAGCAATTGTATTTGTTAGCAAGTTTCTTTAAAGATAGGCTAGATAAGTTGTTGGAACTGAATTAAGTGTATGTATCTAACATATAGATAACATAGAACGATTATGACAAAATTCCTTCCAGATATAGTCTTCCAGTTTTAAGAACAACTATGTTGAAAGTTTTATCAGGATTTTGAATTTTTTTTAAATAACTCTGATCTTTATGAAGTGACCTTGGGCTAAGGTTAAATTGTATTTGATCTGCTGGCGAAATACCATGATATTATTGATGCAACACCAAAATTGCATTTGTAGACTGATGGACAGACAGACAGATAAAAAGACAAAGATTATTATGATGTATAAATACATCATTAGATACATTATTACAAAATTGTAGAGGAGTCTCCATTGTCGTTCGTCTGCGCATTGGAGTGTTGATTCTAGAAAATTTTTGGGGGCAGGTTTTGATTAAAATGGATATGCAGTTAGGAAGAGTATTATTGAAATTACATGTGCAGTGGGGAAAAGTATCTATCAGATCTGAATTTGAATTAAGGGAAATATCCGTCGACATTTTGTTTGGTTAAGGATAAATGCGACAAACTCTTCCGTATTTTGAAAAAAAAAATCTGTTTGAATTAGGGATATCTGTCGAATTCGAACGTAGATTATGAAAATATCTCGAAATGGCATGCAAATTACATTAAAATGTCTTGTTCTTGTATGTGCTATAGAGATATGTCTAATAGGACTGCACGTGAATTGTTGAAAAAATCAAATACCTGTCAAAATCATATGTTAATTAGGAAAATATCATTTGAATATCAGATGTGGATTTTGAAAAATATCTGTCAAGATTGCTTTTAAGTTTTAGAGAAAGGTTCTTCCAAGATCATATGCGGATCATGAAAAATACAAGTCCATATCGGATATGAAATATGGAATAATACCCTTTCTAGTTCATATGTCATGTATGCTGAATATCTGTCAAGGATCTCATGTGAATTGTTACCTGTGGATTGTGAGAATGTGTGTCAGGATCATGTGTGAATTAGGGAAGTGATAGTTACTCGTAGATGATGAAACACCTTTCAAGATAGTGTTTGAAATAAGGTAAATATCCTGTAACGGTCACCTTTTGGATATGGGAATTATCAGTAAAGATTGTGTGTTAATCAGGGAGAAGAATTTTGAAGATCACCCTTGGATTATGGAAAATATCTGGTAAGATCTTAAGAGAACTATAGTAGGGAAAATCTCCCTCAAAGTCACCTGTAACTTGCAAACATCTGTCAAGGTCGTAATTGAATTGAGAGAGAGGTCTTTCAAGACCTTACGTAAGGTACAAGTGAGACAAGTCAATTACCGACGAATGTTGAAGGAAGACCTTTCATGACCATACGCAAATTAAAGGATAGATTTTCTGTATGGTTTATAATTGATGTTTCAGGTTGCTGCTTTTGTTTACTTTTCTTCATCACCCAAGAAAACCTTTAGTAGAAGCCTTCATAAAAGAGGATGCAAAGTTATTTTCTACAGAAATTGAGTAAACAATTTTGATGAAAACTGGCAGTCAGATAATAAAAGATAGCTAGTAAATTTGTATTTATAAAAAAATAATAGTGTGATCGTTTTGCCAGGGGGAAAAGTATAATAGCGCAACGTGGACAACGGTTTGCTCTAAGCATTATAAATGAATGGGAGACAATAGATAAAAGGAAGTCTGACGAAAAGCACATACTAGAAGGGGAGAGTATGGCTTCTAAATGAATGATAAATGAGAGGAAATGAGGATACAGGAAAGCACGCGAGCTGATAACTCGATGGTCATTGACCCAAACAGAATCACGCCAGTAATGTTACGCTAGAAATACCATGATATACATTTTTTTGCGGAAATTGTCGCTATATAACGCCACACTAATTTTTTATTTGTGTTTGTACAGTATGCCGAATGTTCTGCCAGGATTTATGGATTCTCGACTTGATATATGGGCAGCCCCCTTTTTTTTGTGTTGGTCGCACGTTTTAGATTGAATTTTGCTGTATGTGACAGCGCTGTATTATTTTGTATTTTATTACAGTTTAATTTGGTACACTGCTGTTGATGGGGTTTTACTACGAGTTTATTACCAAAGCATTTTAGTGATGGAAAACTGATAGAGTTTTCTGGTCATTTGTAATGGGAGGTTTGTTTTCGGAAGATTACCTTGGCAATTCAATACCGAAAAATTCTGATGAATTTTCTAGATTACTTTTGAGTGTCATTTAATCCCAGCGTTTATAGTCGTAGGGTTTGTCGATATTTGACAAATAATTCTGTACCATGACGGAATAGATTCAAGTAATTAGGCGAAGATACATTTAAATATTCTTTTTCTTAAAAGCAATGGCAGTGAGAAAGCTAGCCAAATGACCTTAACTTGCCGAGGTTCGAAAGAAATGAGGAATAAAGTGGGAAGAAAACAAGCGTAGCTTAAGACAGAATGCTGTAATAGACACCACTTTTGAAGGAGAGAGATTTTTCAAGTCAAGGATGGGGAAATACAGGAGAGAACTGCAAAGCTAGGTAGTAGACGAAAAACACGTAACAGAACATAGAAATCTGCAGAGTATTGATTTCCTAGAGTAAATATCAGAAGAGGTATCTCAACGGGTGATATATGGCAGCTTGAATAAACAGTGTAGACACCTCAGTGGAATAATGACTATATTAGTAGCTGTGGAAAGCACAGAGAATAAGGAGCAAAGTGAAAGGAGCGGGGTGGGGGTGTGGGGGTGTCACACGTCACCCATCAGATGCATTGTCTTTGATTTAGTCCTGTCCAGGAGCGAGACAAAACAGGAGATCCGTCATCCAAAAGGGCGCATGAGCTAAAATAAACCTCCAATAACGTAGGGAAAGATATTACGACGTCGAAACAAAGAGCCGACATTATAGAAACAGATTTAGAAATCAGAAGTATGGTATTTCACCAGTGTGCTTTAATCTGGACACCGAAATGATTCATAGTCGTGAAAGATTCAATTACCTTATATTCCAAGTGGAGGAGTAGATAAAAGGGAAGACAGAGGATTGGCTGTCTTTGTGTTTTGAAAACATTTCACTAAGTTAACGGAACTCTATTCAGAATAAGACGCTCGTTACAAAGCTGGTCGTCAGATCATTGATACTAAACTATTTCTAATCCTTACTGGCGGTTTAGGCGTTTCTTCCAACGCTGCCAGATGTATTTGGCTGGAAGTGACAGTGTTTATTCCTTTTAGTTTTCTGTAAAAGAAAACTGTTGTGCCGGCTTTGCCTGTCCGTCCGCACTTTATTCTGTCCGCCCTCAGATCTTAAAAACCACTGAGGCTAGAGGGCTGCAAATTAGTGATCATCCACCCTCCAATCATCAGACACCAAATTGCAGCCCTCTAGCCTTAGTAGTTTTTATTTTATATAAGGTTAAAGTTAGCTATAACCGTGCTTCTGGCAACGCAACAGAGGCCACCACGGTCTGCTGAGAGTTTCACGGGCCTCGGCTCATAAAGCATTATACCGAGACCACCGAAAGATAAGATCTATTTTCGGTGGCCTTGATTACACGCTGTAGCGACTGTGCAGAAAACTCGATTGCGCCTTTCGGCGCATTTTTTACTCTATTTCTTATCAAACAGGATCAATAGAAAGTGCAAAAGTGTAATCGTAACTTGTAACAAAAATACTGTCATAATGAGATTTGCAGTTATTGAGCAAAATATATTAGATAACAGAATTATAATATACGATTTTGAGTCTAGTGTTTGTTTTTTCCACACTCGTGTCGTCCAGTAATTTTTTTTAAATAAACAAGCATGGGTATGATAATACTCGAGAAATTTTTGTTATTTTACTCAAGTATTTACATAAATACATATATAATATTACAATTCCTGTTCATCAGAAGAATCCAAAAGAATAATGAAGGAATCAACAAGTATTTACATATATACAATATTACAATTCCAGATCATCAGAAGAATCCAAAAGAATAATGAAGGAATCCGGTATTTACACAAATACATTATCACAATTCCTGTTCATCAGAACCATCCAAAAGAATGAAGGAATCGACAAATATTTACATGTATACAATATTACAATTCTTGTTCATCAGAAGAATCCAAAAGAATAATGAAGGAATCAAGTATAAGTCCTGTTAAGCTGCTGCTTCTCTAGAGGCTTTGCTGTCCTGAAGCTTGGTGTTTCTTAGACCTTGCTTCTCTGCATGATTAACTGCATTTGCCCAGTTTTCGGTGCCCGTAGAGAACGACTGGATGATTGTTTATGGGGGGATTGGTAGGACACTCTGAACAACTTTTACTCTACAATTTTCCATTTGGAGGTAGTGTTAAGGAAATAGAGCCCGGGTTCGTAGTTCTGCAAACTACCCCAGTTTTCTTTCGTTATATTGCCCAAGGATTCCCTGAGAAGGTTTCAAGTCCACCATCTTAAAATGATTTTTCTTTGCAATGTGTTAACTAAGCTCCATAATAATTCTGTTGGGTTGTATTGACAGTGATAAGGTGGGAGTACAACAATTCTGTGACCGCGTTAAATTGCAATGTTACCAGTAACGTAGTTGCCTGGATGCTTTGAAGTATACTGCTTTACCATTGCAAGCAATTCTGCCTTCACTGGACTGATTGTCTTCGGGGAGTGCTCCTTTTTTGTATGAGCTATTCTCTGATGACAGCCTTTTTATTTAACATGGTGGGTGGTTTGTCAACTTTGAGAGAATGGAACGATGCATTATCAGTTATCACAGGTGGTTGAATAATTAGTATTAATCGAGTTGCTAACCATCCTGTAACATCCCCATGGTTCATTTGTTTGTGGTAGTCGCCTTCATTTTTAGGTTGAAATATTAATTCGCAATTCGAAACAAAACCTTCTTTCGTGCCAGCATGAAGATGATCAAGCGACTACCTTTTCCAGTTGGGGGCATAATTCCTTTTGCCTTAACAGATTTCTTGTCCATTGAGCATTTCGGTCAAAAACGACTGATTTATCCACGTCTCATCCAAATGCACTAAAGACTCAATCCCGACCACTTTAAGCCCTTCATGTCTCGTAGAAAAGTAGTTCTAACACCTACTATATCACTTCTCTGTAATAAAAATTTTCGGCCATTCACTTTCCATATCGAAAACAAATTTCATGCAGAATTTTTCGCAGTGAATCTCTGCAACCATTATACGCGATGTTTTCCCTCAAGTCTGCTTTTGTGTGTCCAGTGTGGGCACCTCTTTCCTTGCGTAGAAATCCAACACAGTTCGACGCAAAACACTCTTATCGAAGTCATCGAAGTTGGTATTTGGATCCAGAAAAATGACATAACCGAACTTTCTTTCGCTTCTTTGCAAATCCAGTTGACTGTTCTTTCCGGTAGTTCAGTTGCCTCGGCAGTAAGTTGCAAAGTTTTCTGACATCAATTAAAGAACCATTATCGACTTTCTTTAGAAAATACCTCAGTGCACTACTACAACTATCCCTCTAACATGTGGATGGAGATTACTGAGTAGTTCCTTCCATGGCGTTTGTATGATGGCCAACACCTGAATGAGGCATGTCGACCTCTACATGCCCCGAAGGCAACTTAAATTGACCGAGTCTTTTAGGAAAACTGGCAACGTAGTTCACAATTTGTGTCAAGTTTCAAGAAAATTACATTATTACCATTGTTACTGAGGGCAAAAATATTACAAGGGGACTTAATATTAGCACAAATATAAAATTACTTATTTAACAGCATTTTAGGTCGGTGTTGTATTCATACACAAAAAGATTAAGAACATTTGATATGGCAGAGCAGCGCACCACCCATACCCTGCCCAATACGCCAGGAATGGTAGTCAAAAACTAACTACTCACTAGTACTTCAGCTCCCCCGTGAGTGTTATTGGGAATTACACCGGATCGTATGAGGAAGAACAAAGAAAAAAGTGAATGATTCTCAATCAAATATGCATAGTGATTAGTTGATGAAAGACGAAAAATTAATGCCTGTTTTGACTTTCGTTTTGTTGATAATTGTGTTATCATTCCTATTACTACTGTAGTAATCTTGTAGAAAATGACTGATAAAGAACGTTCTGTTAAAAACAGGCGAGTTTTGCGCAAACATTCATTGAGGGATTTGATTTTAAAAATGCCCATGGTATTAATATCATTATTATCCATCTCTTTGAAGTTCTCTTCAGGGATGATAAGCAACACAAACAGTCGATGATTGGCAGAGTAATCATCGTATAACTGACAGGTTTGTTCTTGAGATGATTGATTGCTCTATCCTTTTGTGATTTTGGGAGTTCGACTCCGTTTTGGTATGACTGTGGCCAGATTAACGGAGTTTGTAGCATTGCTTTATTCTCATTTCGTTTCCTCATGTACGCAATTATGTATTTAGTTTATATATATATGTATATATATTTTATATGTATATATATATATGTGTGTCTGTGCGCATATATATATGTATATATATATATATATATATATATATATATATATAATTATATATGTATATATATATATATGTATATATATATATAGCATATATACTGTATACATATGTATATGGGTGTGTGCTGACTTGCGTGCGCGCGCGCTCGTTCTTCAGCAATGCATCATTCCCCTAACAGGAGCCTACCACAGCCAACTAGGCACGAGATATGTAATTCATTGCTTAGGTTAACTGAAGCACATCATCATCACTATTACCTCTAACTCTGTGTTGTGCAGTATAATAATAATAATAATAATAATAATAATAATAATAATTAATAATAATTACTATTTTATTATATTTCCCTTCAACTTTTTAACTAGGACTGCTCTTTGTAGTTTAAGTGTGACCCTCACAGGAACCAAAACATTACAGAGAAAAAAAGGAAAAAAAATCGTTGAAGGCTTTATGCCCTCATACCATTGTTGTTGTGATTATTATCATTATTATTATTCGTAGTGGTAGACTGTAGCACGCTAAAAACTACAACTGGCTTCCTTTACAAGCTTCTACGGGTAACAAACTATATGATGTTACGCACGAAATGGCGTGGCTGTCACGTGACATGTCACCGGTATTGGAAGACACCAAGACTTAGCCTAGAAACAGTCTACTGAATGTCCCAGTGATATATATATATATATATATATATATATATATATATATATATATATATATATATATATATATATATATATATATATACATACATACATAATAATAATGCACATATATATATATATATATATATATATATATATATATATATATATATATATATATATATATACATACATACATAATAATAATGCACATATATATATATATATATATATATATATATATATATATATATATATATATATGTATATATATATCATGCGAATTCGTAATGAATTCTGAATTGGTAACGTTGTAGAAACCGACATATGCCTCGAAGTCTGGCTTGACTGATTTACCCATTGCATTTTCTTATTGTGTCTATAGTTTGATCCATTTTGTTTTAATACTTTTGTTATTGTTATTATTTTTCTTTTTCTGTTCATTTTGATTTTTCATTTAGAGGTCCATAGGTATTTTTTTAAACGGAGAATATTATCGTGTTACCACTTTAATCATTTAGCTTTAAGGTGTTTACTTTGTTGAGTGAATTTCACAGTTGTTTAACTAAGAATAAATAGTAAATAGAAGTAGAGTGTAACAGTATTGAAGTAACGGCCATTAGTTAGGACAGTTACTGTCATGAACCTGAACTGCGCTTAACTTCATAATGTATAATATATAATGTATATATATATATTATATATATATATATATATATATATGTATGTATATATATATATATATATATATATATATATATATATATATATATATATATATATATATATTATGAAGTTAAGCGCAGTTCAGGTTCATGACAATAACTGTCCCAACTAATAACTGTTACTTCAATATTGTTACACTCTACTATATATATATATATATATATATATATATATATATATATATATATATATATATATATATATATATATATATATATATATATATATATATTATATATATATATTTCTGTACGTGATAGCTGATAGCCAAAGGCAGAACAGAAACACTAACACGTAGTAAAAGTATTATCTGGAAATTAAGCGTTTCTGCGTTAGGAAATACTCCTACGAGCATTTCCCTTCCCTTTCCCACTAAAACATAAATGTGGGAAAACCAAGAGTCATTTTTTCTTTTTGCAGTCACCCCAAGATGATTGTGTCCTATATCTTCCTCCCACAGAGACATTAACATTTTGGGACACTTCTCGGAGGCATTATTTTCTAGGGCATTACTTGTTCCCCTGCTTTAATTCTTGCTGGGCTCAATTTAACGTTGTTATTAGGCCTCGGAATGCGGTATTTACGTTCCTGTACGTGTAATTGCTCCTCTTGCAGACATATGAGGTATGGTACAGCGAAGGCAGCGGGGATGGCGTAAATTAGATGCCCCAACTTTTAATTAAGGGATATTTTGAAACTAAGCCTTCCGGCAGTATTTTTTTTTTCTTGCGAATCGGTCTTATCATTCCGTTGGAGATTTGTAGCATTATATTAGTTTGGTACCTTTAATTTTTTATAGTGACTTACATTACAGCTGCCTTTGAACAGGTATTTGCACTTTTTATTATTTTCAGAGCTTTGATTTTTTTATTCATAGATTAGGAGAGAATGGTGTTTTGACAAAAGTTATTGATTTTGTATGTATGGCATGTACATAAAATTGGTTTTATGGGTATTATGAAGTCAAAATTCTCTTTGTTTGTATGTTTGCAATGTTTTTGATCTATCAGTAACGGAAGCGTAAAAGTCTAAATACTCCTTTCAAATAATATCAAATAGAATATGAAAACTACAAAGCCGGGAGCTGAATTTTCCAAAGTTCTTTTAAAGTTACTTGCAACTTATTTCCTTTTTTTGATCTGATATAATTTTTTTTTTAATGTTTCGAGGTCTATCAGCAGAGTGTACTGGGAATCAATCTTTTTGATTGAAAATATCTTTAATGACTAAGTTGTCGCGCAAGATTAGCCTTTAATCAATTTCACGACAAAGCTTAAATACATAATTAGTCAAGAAATGACCTCGGACAATCAAAGCCTTTAAATGTACCCTTCCCTTTCTCAAAGTTTTGAAGGATGTATTTGGCTCTTATGAGATGTCATAGGAAACTTCACGTGCCTTTCCACTGATCAGACAGTGAATAAAACAGTTATCCAATACATTGCCTTACTTTCCTCATCTTTTGCCTCTCATGCGAGACTCATGGGAACGTGGGTGCTGACGACGTTCGGGTTTCAATGGTGGGTACCCTTCCAAATTATGGCTTGACCCAATATTGCTTTACTTCACACATCACGAATTTAAAAAGTATACCTTAGTTTAACCAGGACCACTGAGCTGATTAACAGCTCTCCTAGGGCTGGCCCGAAGGATTAGATTTATTTTACGTGGCTAAGAATCAACTGGTTACATAGCAACGGGACGTACAGCCTATTGTGGAATCCGAACCACATTATGACGAGAAATGAATTTCTATCACCAGAAATAAATTCCTCTAATTCTTCATTGGCCGGTTGGAGAGTCGAACGCTGGGCCAACAGCGTGCTAGCCGAGAACTCTACCCACCCCCCCAGTGAAGAACTAGGAGACTAGCACTGTAACGGACATGTACTGCTCGACTTGTTACATTTCATGAACTCTTGGAATGTAGATTGTACACCATTTTCATAATACGTAATGTCGCTTTTCAAAGTGTTATGGTAGCAACTGAGCCATTAAAAAGGGTTTACGTGTAAGTTAGTATGTTACCTGCATGTCCTGTAGAATATGGCGTAAAGCTGCCTGAGATAACTAAATATTATTTTAAGCTTTAATAGAACACAGAAAGAGACTAAGTAAAAGAGAGAGAGAGAGAGAGAGAGAGAGAGAGAGAGAGAGAGAGAGAGAGAGAGAGAGAGAGAGAGGGAATCGGTATATCCTATTTCTGTTTCGTTGTTTACAAGCTGTTAAAGACAATGTTTCTGTTCAATGTCAACATTTATCTGAAATTCATATTTCCCATAGATATGGGTCTTTTATGTATATTGCAAATATATTTTACAACGGGAGAGAAATGTACGTTTATCGAGTGATCGGATGTTATTCCATAACCACTCATTTTTTTTTTCATGCATTGCCCCTTTTCCTGATTTAAAACGAATGGGTTTCCCCTCTTCCATTCGGGTGACAGCAGTTTACAAGGCTGTCATTTTTTGCAAATAGATTGTCCAGCCAGCTAAAAGGAATTTTATTTGTATAATACTGCCGTGCGTTGTTCATTTAGTCCGGCTGACCTAGAATTTCCGGATATTGCCATGTTTGCCTGACCGGGTGTGAATTTAACTTTCGTTTTACTTGCGTTTGTTTTTACGTGCTCTTTGCGAAACTTCTGCTGGGCCCGCGTTCGATTCTCCGACCGGCCAATGGAGAATGAGAGGAATTTATTTCTGATGATGGAAATTCATTTCTCGTCATAATGTGGTTCGGATTCCACAATAAGCTGTAGGTCCCGTTGCTAGGTAACCAGTTGGTTCTTAGCCACGTAAAACAAATCTGATCCCTCGGGCCAGCCTTAGGAGAGCTGTTAATCAGCTCAGTGGTCTGGTGAAACTAAGGTATACTTAACTTTTTAACGAAATGTTTTAAAACACGTATACATAAGAAAGTATTTACAATATGCCAATATACACTTGTATTTAAATGTAATTTGTAGAATTATATTTAAATAATAGCTGTGAAGTAAATATAAAGAATGTTTTTTTTCCACTTGTTTTATTCTCCAGTATTTTACATCTGTTAGTACCTGATCTCTTCGGTCCTCCAAAAAAGGTCCCGAGACAAGGAAAAGAAAAAAGGAAGAGTCCGGAGAGAGAGAGAGAGAGAGAGAGAGAGAGAGAGAGAGCTTTTGAATAAGCCTCTGATAAAAGCACAGGAACTCACGGAGACATGAATGGGAAAGCCACTCTTGAAAATATGTCGTCACTCTGGTAACTCTTCCTTTCTCGTTTCGTTTATAAGGCGCATACTCTCTCTCTCTCTCTCTCTCTCTCTCTCTCTCTCTCTCTCTCTCTCTCTCTCTCTCACACACACACACACACACGTACACACGTATACTTTCACAGTGAAGAGTGCTGATGTTTGACTAGTTACTTGAGTAGTTTCTTTGCAGCGTTTCTGTTATGCTCTGAAACGTTTCTGTTATGCTCTAAACACGTCGTTAGCGCCATGCATTTTTACAGTTCTTAACTGCTGTAACAAATCTGCTGCTTTTATTGACTTTTTGTAAATGATTACCTTTTGTAAATGATTACCTTTTGTAACTGATTCCCTTTAAAGTGTGATGATTTTCTGGTACAGTCCTCTCTGGACTACGAGCCACAGCTTGTCATCTTCTTCTCTTACAACAAAGGTTCAGGCTCGGAAAAGGTCAAGTTAAACGAAGTCAAATTGAGCGAAGTCGTTTTGAGCATATAATGAATTATGGGATTTTAAGCGATACCTATTCAGAGATGTTAGTTTTAGCGAACCTCTAAAAAGCATTTTAAGCGAAGTTGATAGAAATAAAACTATACTAGAAAGAGTTAATAAAAATAAAAGTATACTAGAAATATACCTTTATTACTGTAAAAAGAACAAAAAATTAAAAACTTTTTAAATAAAAAAAATATTTTCTAGAAATAAACACCATAAATTCTAGAAAGAATAACCATTCAAAATGTAATGTTGCAGGCAAGGTGTCTCAGGTAACCAGGAATTTCTAAATCTCTTGTTTCAGCAGTGCTTTTAATTCTTCTTTCCAAGGTCTCGTATTTCCTCTTTTTTTTGTGAGGGTTCTACTGAAATTATTCCCAAATATTTCGTCCTGTGTAGGCTCTCTTCCCTTCTTAAAGCCTCTGTTAAGAGCCAAACTGTCGGATAACTACAAGATAGACTGCCTTGAAAAGCAGTGTGTCACCCTTCTACTGCATTATTTGTTCGCTGGAGATCCAACTGAAACCTGCTAAAAAACTTCCACATGGGTAACGAAAATTGAGGTCTTCTTCTACGGTTGTTTGTCATTGGACGGCCAATATAATTATTTTCGAAATAATCGAAAATAATGTCAAGATCTTCATCATAATTTTCCAGATCACACACGGCTTGAAACCCTGTTATGACATCATCTGTAGGGAGAAATGCTGTGCAGGTCATCATTTTGATTAACGTTCGAACATTTTCCTCGTTAACATATTTTCCTCTTAGTCCCCCACGTTGGTAATCTTTCTCCATACACTTTCCTAAATGGAAGAAAAATCCTGCTATGCTTGACCGGGCGGGAATGCGCCTGTTGTTGCATTTCTTGAAGCAATTTCGAAGTCTATCAAAACGGATTTAGGGTCTAGCAAAGGCTCTAATAATTTGTTGAATACAAATTACTTTAAAAAACATATGCAAGGTAATACACTTTCAGATCAGCATGCACTCTGTAGAAATTTGTAAAAAAAAAAATACTTGTTTTGATGGGTTGACTGTTTGCAGCAACTTTCAAAACAGCCACTTGTTCAGACCAAATTTTAAATTTTTCCGGGACGCATTTTTGAAGTTCAAAACAGTGAAAAATGGTCAAAAATCCTCATAACCTGGCTCAAGAACAATAAAAATGGTAATCACAAGTCGAAAATGGATCGGTCAAAAAATATAAATATAATTTTATAATTATTATTATAATTAGTCAAAACATAGTGACTTCTAGAGCAGCAACCAGTTAAAGAAAAAAAGTATCTAAAAGAAAACAAAAAAAGCTTAGTTACATATTTATTAGGTGTTATTAATAGTGTTATTTTATTTATAGTAATATGGTGACTGGTACTCAAAACAGTCAGTCATCAAGTGATGTAGACCTCAGAGACGCGGGAATTTTTCTTGAAATTTTGGACATTTTTGAAGGTTAGGAATAAAAAAAAAGTGGGCCAAAATCAGAACATTAGCCCAAAACGTTTTCCTGGTTTTAAAAAAACGGGTGTTGTAAAAGAGTCAACAACTAATAACAATGAAAATCGGTCAAAAATAGTGACAGAGAATTTTTCTTGCTAAAACTAGTTACTTCAGAGCAGCACCCAGACTTATGGGTTGCTGTTTGCCAATCTCAAAACAGCCACTTGTTCAGATCAAATTTTAAAAACAGTCAAAGAGTCAAAACTAATTGTTTTTTCTTGCTAAAACATGTGACTTCAGAGCAGCAGCAAGACTTATGGGTTGCTGTTTGTCAACTCTCAAAACAGCTACTTGTTCAGATCGAATTTTAAAATTTTGGAATTTTTGGTGCAAAACAGTGAGAAATAGTAAAAAATGGTGAAAAAGAGTAAAAAAACAATGGAAATCGGTCAAAAATAGTGACAGAAAATTTTTCTTGCTAAAACTTGTTACTTCAGAGCAGCAACCAGAATTATGGGTTGCTGTTTGCCAACTCTCAGAACAGCCACTTGTTCAGATCAAATTTTAAAATTTTGGAATTTCTGATCCAAAAATTCCAAATTGTTATATTTATATTTCTTCTGATATATATATATATATATATATATATATATATATATATATACATATAATGTGTCTGCATTTACGAATTTTGTAGTATTTATAAGTAGTGATGCATGTCCCTGACTCTGAAGTCGTATTGCGAATTAATATCATATTAGTCAACTTTCAGGATTGTCTTCCACGTGCATCTGGACAGATCCGAGTTCAAAGCCGTAATGAAATTTTGAGAAATCCCATAAAGCCAATGAAAAGAATGATGGGGGATAAAAGCTGTTCACGGAGATGCGGGTTCGGAAATCCAATTGACAGTTAATCAGAAAATACCCGATTCTGGATTCCCTTCGGTAAGTTGTCGGATTGACTCGTCGTGATAAGGCTTCGTGACATGTTGTCTTACAGATGGTACAGTCCCGCCCGTTAGGATGGATGCCATCACACGCTGAATGGATGAAAGTCTCCATCAATCACTGCTGCTCATGGTGTGCATGGAACTTGGTCTCATCAGCAAGATCTAGTGGTTGTAGCTGTCTCTTCCTGACAAATTGCCATCACTGTGGCACAGAGCGCGCATGTCTAAGAAAGTTCTATTAAGACTGAAGTGAACTATTGAGTTCAAGTATGTGGGGTATCTGTCGAAACCATGAGGCTTCACGTACTACCTCATACGATATTTTTAGGTATTTGGCTTTATGCCGGCACCTGCTCTTGTAGTAAGCATCCTAGCGTACAAAAGAATTTGTAAGTTATTCAGAACATGAGATAATACTTAGAACTGGTATTCCGCAAACGTAATAAAAATTTAATTTAAAATGCAAATTATTAGATCATTTGAGCATTAGAAAATGTCGTCCTTTACCAAGAGTTTTAATAAAAGATTGAAATTTAGTCATTTTCATATAAAATATAGATTACTGTGGGTTTTCTACAGTACAAATAATTGCACTTTTTCCGGGGCCGACATATAAGTATTTGAAGAAATTTTGACATTAAATTCAAATTTGACGTTTAATGAGATTTTGACTTATCATTGTTCAAGGATTTTTGGTGTAGTCTCTCTCTCTCTCTCTCTTATCTATATATATATATATATATCTATATATATATATATATATATATTATATATATATATATATATATATATATATATATATATATATATATATATATATATATATATATATATATATATATCTTAAAAATCAGTCATTTGAAGCAATGTTTCAATTTCACGATGTTCAGTTGTTGTTGCTTTGTTAGTTGTACGATTTCACAGGAAATGGGAATTCAGTTCATAAAACATTTTTCTCGTTATGATTAAACAACCTCAAGTAAGAACGCTTGAAGTATTGCTATATAACCTTTTATATTAAAAAATATGAGGCGGTAACTTCTTTCTGCCCTGTTATCCTTGATATGGAGGTAAATGCTTTGACCTATAATCTGACAGCCATCCTGGTATTCAACCTTCCGGAACATTTAAGCATTTATTTACTTAATTAATGCTAAGAGAGAAACGTTCCAGGATTTCAGGCTATCCATAAATTTTATTATGTTCTTTCGGTTTTACATCTCTGATTTAATTGAGGCATATCAAGTATATTCTTGTGCATGTGTATTATATATATTATATATATACTGTATATATATGTATATATATGTATATGCGTGTATACGTATGTATGCATGTATATATATATATATATATATATATATATATATATATATATATATATATATATATATATATATATATATATAAATATTATATATATATATATATATATATATA
Organism: Macrobrachium rosenbergii; assembly: GCF_040412425.1. Classification (NCBI taxonomy): domain Eukaryota; kingdom Metazoa; phylum Arthropoda; class Malacostraca; order Decapoda; family Palaemonidae; genus Macrobrachium; species Macrobrachium rosenbergii. The sequence goes on along the minus strand of NC_089776.1, from coordinate 28,481,219 downwards.
TATATATATATATATATATATATATATATATATATATATATATTGCACGCACCCCATTTGAGTAATCACCTTTTTCACGAAATGGGCCGTCAAACTGACCACCTCCTGAAGCATGTTGTCATTTGCCTCGTTCAAGAATTGAGCATTTTCGTCGGTCCGTTTGAACTGGGCCATATTTTCTTCTGCTGTTTTTGCAGTAATCTTCACTCTCTGTGATTTTGTCCATGCACAGTATTTCATTTATATCAGAGGCCAGTACAGAAAGGCTCAGACAAAACAAACAACTGTCGGGTTGTTGTATCACTAATACAAATAGAAATTTTCTTTTCGCAGCTAAAATAATCTCATTCTAAGAAAAAAAAGAACTAATTAACAACACTTCAACATCTTCGGCTGACCAGCGGCTGCACACAAGTTTTTCTTGTGTACAGTTGCACAGTTTGGTCAGGCAAGTTCTATTGCACCAACACCTTCGATATTCTTGCCCTCTACGAACAATGCCTTTTGGCTCTCTCTCCGATGCTTAGTTTGTTAGAAGAAACAATTGAGAATTTGAGACACCAGTATTTAACTGATTTTCCCAAATTATTCCGATTTTAGGTTCCACTGTGAAGTGATTATTGTCCTCAGAACTGCTACGATCACATTAGAGGGTCACTTTTACTGCCGTTAGACTGCGAGACACGAACTGCTTGCTACATGTTGACCTACATTCACAATCGGCATTGATTTTGTGCTTCGCATAACATTTCTTCAGCCTGATGAGCCATATGAATATTGACCTTTTGCCGTGCAACAACTACAAGATTTGCAGCATCATCATTTCCTTCTGATGATTTATAGTAAAGCTCTGCGCATACGTATACAACTTCAACATCATCTAAACCCGTCACCTGTGGTTCTCTCGTTATTGTTTAACGCTGCTAGTGGAGTGTGTATCATTTAGTTGCAAAGCTATATCAGCATTCCTTGATGGTGTTATAGCACCACTTATCATCTCAGCCAATGCCGCTTGTGGCAAGAACCTTAAATTCTTCTTCAACTTTCCTTTCGGGCAGCAGCTGAACGAGTTCCACATATATAATGCTTTGTACGGAGGCATTTTTACTGTTTCATGGCTGGTAGTATTGACCATTGAAGAAGCCTGATTCCATGACTTCATTTCGTAGCAGTTATTTTCACACATCCGTTTTGTGAGTTTTTCCTTAACCTCTGCATTAGCACGTTCAATTCAACCCTCACTTTACGGGTGCCAGTATCGTCCTGTCAACAGCACCAGTCCAGGCCATAATAATGGAAGCTCTAACTCCTGCCTTAAGTATGCGTCCATCGCCAGCCTTATTACCGATGCTTCGGCGTCCACAGTGTAAAAAATTTTGAGGCAAGTAGGACTTATTATGACCTTTTCGTGACATCCTAAATAAGGAAGCATTTTATTTTGGGGATCGTAGGGGTTGTTGCAGTAGGTATTACCCATCTTGGTACCTTGAAGATGCTTGAAAAATGAATTATTTCTTTGTTTGGGGCGTAGGAGACATTCTTTGAGGAAGGACATTTCCTTTTGTGCTTTAGGTCAAAAAGAAAATATTTATATTTTTAGAGGGAATCGGGTAATAGGACCTTACAGAAGGCAGAAAAGGCTGTGTGTGTGTGCTTGTTAGATTTTTGTTGCCATTCATGGGTTTTTGTTTTTATGGTGCATGGGGCCCTGCCGAAGTCAGAAGCTCTGTGTGTTTAAAAGTTTTTTTTTATTCATTTTTTTAGGGGCGGCCCAGGAATCGTTCTATGAGGTTGAACATCTGTGGGCTTGAGAGGTTTTTATTTTTATGTTTTTTTAGGGGTCGGAGGCGTTCCGGGAAGCAGAAACTGTGCCTTACTTATTATTGTTATTATTCAGTTTTCATGGGTAGCAGGTGTTCCAGGAGGCTGAAACTGCTTTTTATAAGTTTTTTTATTTCAATTTATTGGGTAAGATGTAGAAACGGTGCTTTCTAGATTTTTGGAAACGTTCCAAACTGTAGAACATGTATGGTTTGTAGAATTATTGTATTTAAATGAACAGATATAATTTTGAACGGAATATATTTTAGTATGTGTGTTTCACAAAGTATAACAAGAGTATAGATCTGTGTAAGTATTCTACTATAGAAAACACAATGTGTAGCCACATATTTTTGAATGGAATAGTTAACGATAGTCAGCTGTTAAAAAATTCCAGTTTAGGCGTGCTGTCGTCTATCTGGCTTTCTTCTTTTGAAGTTCTTTTAAAGTTTCAGTCTCTTAATGTTTTTATTAATTCTATGACCTTTGTTAATAATTTCAATAAGGGTATTCTTTATTTTTATAACTCATCGGTATACAACCCTGATGATGAAATGTAGTGTCTCGAAAATTTGGCCAGTAATGCAACGTTGGCTGCTCTGATTGTTTCTGCTGAATTATGTTCTATATTATAGTTGCCCCAGCATTCCAGTATATATATATATATATATATATATATATATATATATATATATATATATATATATATATATATATATATATATATATATATATATCTTCTTCTTTATCTTCAGCTTTTCCCATCTTTATATGGGGTCGCTGTTTGTTATTAGTCTTCTCCATCTTCTGCGATCATGCAGCATTACCTCATATATATATATATATATATATATATATATATATATATATATATATATATATATATATATTATATATATATATATATATATTTGTGTGTGTAAATGTGGGTTTGCGTATCACACGAATTGCCGATGTCTATATATATATATATATATATATATATATATATATATATATATATATATATATATATATATATATATATATATATATATATATATATATATATATACATATACATTTGTGTGTGTGTGTAAATGTGGGTTTGCGTATCACACGAATTGCCGATGTCTATCATAGTAAACGAAGATATCGACCAGCTGGAATAAAGTAGCTGAACTCGTAAGACGGTGATCTTCCTTCATTTAGATGGCATTTCCGTTTCGGGGGTTCCATAACCACATGAATGATGCCACTCCTCCTTAGTGTCCAAATCCATTGGAATTTTTCAAGGGCAGAAATATCCAAGTAGAATAAAATTCTAGTTGTTGTAGCAGGTAATCACTGGCGGACATTTCATTATATATTTCTCTATCCGCTTTTACTCATTATAAGGGGCGGCTGCAATTGTCACCCTTGCGTTCTAGTCTTGCTCATTAAGATGAGATTGCTGCTCCGTGTCTTGCAACTGCTCACTTAGCACTCAAGAGACGACCTGGGTGTTACACATACACGTACATATAGTAGTATCTTTTGTTTATCTTTCTGTCAGCCATCTCTCTTGACCACCCTTCCCAAAACCGGCTGCAAAGTCCACCTCATAACGGAAAATTAACATTATCTGTGTTCTTTGGAAAGAGAAGGAAGTCCAGAAAAAGAACAACATTTGTAATTCCCACAGTGTAAAAGGATTCCTGGAAATTCGTCGACGTTAAGCATGAAACTAAAATGCTTCTGTTTGAAATTGTTGGGATGGGATGGGCTGGTTGGACATGGGGTCGGATCTACCCCGCCATCTGTCTCAGCATTTTAGAGTTACTTCAGTCCCCGGTGTTAGAGAAGACTTGCTTTTGATGTACCAGGAAATGCCATGACCTAATTTCAGGAAAATATCGAAGTTTCGAAAATTCTAAGTTTCGAAAATTCTAAGTTTCGAAATGCTTCCCTGAGAGAGAGCGTTCCAGTAGAATACCATCTCGTCTGCTTTTCATCATGGTGTGGATGTCGCTTATACTTGGAAAACCTTAAGCTTGAAGCAAACAGTGGCGAAATTTAATAATGAATATTGTATGGAAGTATTCTGCACTAAGGCTCATCCTTATTACAACAGGCGAAGAATAGATGGGGAGTGACTTGTTATTTTTAAGGAAAACGACATTATATATATATATATATATATATATATATATATATATATATATATATATATATATATATATATATATATATATATATATATATATATATATTTATATATATATATATATATGAATTTTATCAAATCACCGTGATTCATATACGAGCATTAAGCTACAAATGTCGTTTAATATTAGATTCGCTCTACCTCGGAAATAATATATTTTCATATATTAAGAAAATTCCCCTTCGTTTAACATATATGAAAATATATTGTTTCTGAGGTCGATCAAATTGAATATTAAACGACATTTGTAGCTTATATATATATATATATATATATATATATATATATATATATATATATATATATATATATATATAAATATATAAATATATATATATATAAATATATATATATATATATATATATATATATATATATATATATATATATATATATATATATATATATATATATATATATATATATATATATATATATATATATATATATATATATATATATATATATATATATGTATATATATATCATTGCATCACAGGAAAAACGAAACTCTGAATGTAAATCCTGACCGGTTTCGACTTTACATCTCAGACATTTTCAGATATATTACAGATGCGATAATTAGGGTGAAGTGATATGTCAAGCGTTTTATTCGTTCGCATAAATGATATCAGTCTTGGTACAGGCGGGAATTTCAAAGGAAATCTCAACATGTAATGATTTTATTCAAAATAAATGATATAGGATCTTCTAAAATTAAAAGTGAAGCACAAAACGTTCTTCATGTTAGTCAGGAAATGGGTTAATGGTACTCTATCGGTGTGAAAAAATATGCGAGCTTCTGCAGTATGACTTGAATCATTAGTAGCGTGTTCTTTTCTCGAAGGTGTATATGCGTGTAATGCGTGTATATATATGATATTTACATTTTTATTTGTTTTATACTCGACGGTTAATAAGTTTGTGAAACGCTTGGAAAGCGTTCTTTTACTTCCCCCTAGTCCTGGTATTTTCTAGATATTTTCATTATGCGTCTTGGGTGATTTTATCACACACACATACTCACACAAATACAAATACATATACATACATACATAAGTATATATATATATATATATATATATATATATATATATATATATATATATATATATATATATATTATGAAATATTATTACCTGATTATTCCTTTTATTTCGAATTAACTTTATTATAGGGTAAAAAAAAAAATTGACCAAAGAGGACTTATGCCCCTTTGGGTCCAGACATGGAGACGGGAGACAAAATGAATAGATTTCGACTTTAAACATTCCTATGGAATTCGGGTTATGTAATAAAAACTCGATCGGTCTCCACCATGATGACCTGAGCACTATGTTTGTAGCACTTATCTACCTATCTATCTTTGAACCTATATACATTTGTATATGTGATTTCGAGGTAGAGCGAATTGGATATAAAAAAAAAATTTGTAGCCTAAAGTTTTTTAATATAAATGATGCCAAGGTGTATGTGATATAAACACACACACACATATATATATATAATGTATGTGTTTGCGTGTAGGAGAGAGAGATTCGTATAGATTTTTTATATATAAAAGTCATATTCCAAACACATATTTTGTTTCAGGTCAATGTGCTGCAGTTACATGTAAATGAAATAAGAGGTTAAGGAAAGGTCTTATTCTAAGCCTAATGTGTGGGATGTTAATATGACAGAGATTGATAGGTCTTAATTGGAAGTACAGGCTACGTGTAATTCCCGTAAAGTATTTCCTAAATTATGGAAGTTATTTCATAGGTCAAAAGTCATTAGTGTTACATAATCTTGCAGTTTAATTCAGATTAAGGAACTGTGTAGAGGAGAGTAAGAGTAATATATATATATATATATATATATATATATATATATATATATATATATATATATATATATATATATATATATATATATATATATATATATATATTATATATATATACATACATACATACATACATACATACATACATACATACATACATATATATATATATATATATATATTCATACACACATATATATATGTATACATATAAATTGTCACGAAGTGTTCCAAATACCTGGTTATTAAACTTCAATCATAGAATTCAAAACTTACCTCACTATAGCCAGATACCTGAACTCTCATAACAAAATAAAAAAATACAACTGATTACTCTAAAAAAAGAATTACCAACAATGTGAGGTATGAATATTTAAACAGGAAATGCACTAAAGTATAAGGGCATCAATATATTAAGCGCTGTATAACTTTAATTATCTCTCCTTGATTTGAGTCACTCCAATAAAAAACTGAAGGAAAAAACTTATAGCACTTTGCTTTATTCACAAAGTTAATCCTACCACTGGTGCTCAATAATAAAACACTATTGTAAAAACTTTAAATACAAAATTTTTTTTATAAATCAAAATTTACAATTACTCTGAAATTAAATTACTATAATTTGGAAACAGTCTTAATTAATTCTTGAATCAAGTTATGAAAATAAAAACTAAACCATCAAGATTGTTAAAATGTGAAACTTACTGTAAGTAAACAACCTGAAAAACCAAGAAAATGCAAACACACAAAACATGTAAAGGTATTAAATTCACCAAGGTACTTTATAAAAAAATCGTATCCTAATTGACCGGTCTATCAACACAAATTTTCACAAAAAGATAGATTGATCTAAACACCAATTAATAAACTTAAACAACACTCACAAAAAAATTAATTAACTTTGAACAGCACACCCTGAATTCAAAATTAGCCATTGGCTTAAATGTAATAACTATACCTTTCACAAGCTGCAGGTGTCGTGCACTCAGTAAAATCTTCCACAAATATGTCTATTAGATTTCACAGTCTAAATCCTAAAGAATGACCAAGAACAATAATTTATGTTATTTTAAAATTTCACAAAGAGAGAGAGAGAGAGAGAGAGAGAGAGAGAGAGAGAGAGAGAGAGAGAGAGAGAGAGAGAGAGAGAGAGAGAGAGATTTTTTCAAACATCTAACACAGCACAGCTCTGGGCCTCTCAATGACAAATTTTACTGTAATTGGTCAAAAGCAAAACTCTAAGGAACATTCTAACAAAGCTTCCATCCGTACTGGACGTGTTTACTAGATGAAATAATTATCACATGTCTGACGCAAAATGTTTCTTTACAAGAAATTCACGGTGTTCGTGACTTGGCTAAAGGTGACGATACGCGATCAGAGTTCGGATGATGTAACCTGTGAGGTATACAGCAGAGCTGTCACTGGGACCCTCAGGCCATCCTTGCTTCAAAACAAAATCTACATGACGCACCAAGATTCTCAGCAAACACAGATCCAGTGCTTCTGATTCAAGCTATCTTTTATGCATTTTTCAGAAGATACTTTATGTCCTTGTCAGAACTGCAATTACTAATGTGTGTAAGGCATTGCAAGCTTTCAAACCAAATGTATTTGAAACCTCTTCCTAATTTGTATATAGAATTGTTAACTATTCTTCAGGTGTGAGACAACACATCTGGCTGTATATAGACGTCCCTCTGTTTTCTTCTAATGTCAAATTCTACTTTTCCGCTTGCAAGAGTTCTTGACCTGTCAGAGATTTTGTATCAATAAATTAGAATAAACCCTGATTCTGCCTCTTACTCGCCGCCTCGTTATAAACCAACACGTATTTCGACGCAATTCAGACAAAACATGTTGCAAGAAATCACCCTTATGACTTTAAGACAATACGGTGATGTCCAGAGAAACACGTGCTTCTCTCTCTCTCTCTCTCTCTCTCTCTCTCTCTCTCTCTCTCTCTCTCTCTCTCTCTGAGCGCAGTCTTGCTGTTCCTCCAGGAAGAAAATGCTTGCATGACTGAGCCCCGAAATCATATGATGAAAAAAAATCATTTGACCCCCTTGAATGATGAAATCTCCCTTTATATTACGTTATCTTAAAGAAGCTAAATTACGGTATTACTTGTGAAATCTAAGCAGACATTTTACACAAATGATATGTCTACATATTATATATAATGAATTCTGTATATAGAAAAAATATGATAATGAGAACGGCAAATTTGCAATAACATATATAAAAAATATAAGAACGCATTTTATACAAAAATCAGGGGAGCTTTGTAAGGATATACATGGATATGTGTATGTGTATATATATATATATATATATATATATATATATATATATATATATATATATATATATATATACATATATATATATGTGTGTGTGTGTGTGTGCTCTAGTGTATTTTTTGTCGTTGTTGTTGCTGTTGCTCGGTAATGTTTACACCGGCTTTCGTAATAACTTTGGAGCAATGTCCTCGATATGTAATATATATAGCCAAATTAATCTTCGGTTATTTTTTTTTCTAAATTTTCTTATAATATTATATACAACGTGTGTGTGTTTATGACGGCTCTCAGAATGCTGTCGAAACAACATTATAGAATTTCTATAGAAAAAAAAAATGGTATTATATTTTTCGTAGAATATGTAGATAGATAGAGAACATTGAATTTAAAGCAGCTGACTCTGAACCAGCCTTGATTGTAGCAAGTATTGTTTCAGTTACTTCGTGCTAATAGACTCCTCATTTCTTCTTGTATGAAAATGAGTCGACACTCCTTTGTAGAATTTCATAAACGGATACATTTTGCTATCCGTACCCTGGAGATATTTTATATCTATAGCGTTAGATATTTTTGTTTTTTTCCGTCCCCCCCCCCAAGGATTCTTGCTACATCCTATATCCCAAGGCCGTCTTTTCACTGCCTGAAGGAAAATATGTTTTCGCAGGCCCCGAACTAATGGTTCCTTTTAATGCGGAAGAAAGCAAGGCCTTCCTTGATATTGTTGAAAGCGCGTCGTCTTCGTCGTATTGAAAAGGAATTCCTATCAGCGAGTAGAAGGCAGCTGTCCTTACGCACGCACGCACTTACGCGCGCGCTCTCTTGCATGTGTGTTCATAACCATCATCCTGAAGATAGTGTGTACAAAGGCAGATGGATTTTTTATGAGACAAGGTCGTCGCCTTTGAAGTAGACAATTCGCTTGGTTTTTATGCAAATTGCAAAGTGGTATAGGCGGCTTGGGATGACAGTCGCTTGTCATCCGTGGGGACCTGACTTGCAAGTGTGTGTGTGTGTTTTTTTTATCGTATCACCTCTCTTCTATTTTACGTTTTTCAGAAAGAGAAAGTGTAGGAAATGGATGTATGATGTTAGTTTTTTAGTTTCTTCAACTTCGTTACATTGCTAGTGTTTTGAAAATTATTGGCAACTTTATTATTATAATTACATTAATTTTTTGAACTTTAAGCTTGGGAAATCAATTTCTGATAAGCAAGTGCAGTTATTCTTATGTTAGAAGATGTCCCTTCATATATTTTTGACAATGATCTTTTACGTTAAATCCCAAGCAAATTAGTTTTTGTTTATAGTATGGAAAGGAAACGGCGTTTTACTCTTGTTTTCGCCAGAATATAAATGAAGACGAAAAATAAAAAAAAAAATCGCTTCATAGATGATGCCAGACTTGTGATAAAATTTAGGCTACTGGCCGGTAATGAAACGGTTCAGCACTTTGGTGTTTTTATTCAGAAGAAAAATGAAGATCCCTGATTGATTTACAAAACGAATCAACGCCTTTGTTTTACGTTATTTTTGTCACAGATTGAATCCTAATATGAGAGATTTTTCACCTTCGAAATATTTTCCTTGGAGATATTCCTTTGGAGTTTTGTACTTTTGATATAGTAGCTTAATTACACCACAGGGTCACAATTTCATACGGAAAAGGCTTACCCGAAGGCTTTGTCTGAAAAGACAGATGAGAATTGAAGCGAGGCAAATTGAAAGTATTAAGATAGCAAGGCACACCGTAAGCGGCAACAGCCCCTCCCCCACGGGAATCTCTTGGAAATAGAATGGGTTATTGGGTTATTGTATGAGCGTTGTAGCCATCCATCTTGCCCGTTCTCTTGGGTTCTGTAACAGCGATGTAACATCTATCATGGTTAGGGTCTCGCTGATTCACTAGCAAATCTTCCTTGAGTATTTGCTTCGGGTTCGGCTGCTATTCAAATCGTTCCCCTGCTATGCAGCTCTTCCGGTCAGAGAAAAGGTGAACTCCTGTTATTTGTTCTTGTCTATACTGTAGGTTTTCTTGTTGATGGGTGAAGGCGGTGTTCTTTGTTATTGCTCCTGTATTTTGATAGGTTTGTATTATTCAGTGAGATGAAATTGTGTTGAGTGGAGAAACATGTTTCTCGGCATAGTTTTTTTTTCTTCACCACAGGCGTGTTTCCTCTTACAAAGAGTCAAATCTGAACATTGGAAGCAGGATCCTGTTTGGAAGAAGGTAGTTACTGCAACGTTTGTTCTTTATAGGTGCCAGGTGATGGATGCTTTCCTATATATATATATATATATATATATATATATATATATATATATATATATATATATATATATAAATATATAATATATATATACTGTTAATATACATACTCCTACCCAGCATTGCTGACATCAACGAACAATATCCCATGTTATTTCCGTGTCTGTCATCTATTATACTAAGTCTTCAATTCTGTAGAGACTTTCCTCTAATTCCGTAATAGGCTTCGTATTTAGGACCAACGTAAATGCACCGTTTATGACTGCTGCAAAAAAAAAAAAAAAAAAAAATAGAATAGGAACTGACACCACTCTTTCTAATTTTATTGGTTAAATGACAGATCAGAGGCGTCTTGACAAGTTAAAGGTTATATACGTCAAGGTTAATACAGTTTAATCTGTGAATGAGTGGACTAAACATCTGTATTGAATAATTGATAACACGGCTATTTGCGTATAGGTGTATATGCAGTATATGTACTGCATATACACCTATACGCAAATAATCGTGTTATCAATTATTCAGTACAGATGTTTAATCCACTCATTCATAGATTATTTATATATATATATATATATATATATATATATATATATATATATATATATATATATATATATATATATATATATATATATATATATATACATACATACATACATACACAGATATAAAATACAGAATTCTGTTTTTTTTTTTTTTTTTTTTTTAGAACTAGAAAAGTTGCGGATTATCTTTGCTAAATAGAATTTCTAGCATCACCACTTCTGGTTGAACAAACTTACGAAATACCTCACTTGCTGGCTGTGTGGGTAAAGGCGTCCACTGTAGTCCTGAGTTCTTGTCCTTCGTTGGTTCGAGCCCACGGGACGACGAACTTATTATCAACTAAAAATTCCCCTTTGGTAACATATATGAAAATATATTATTTCCGAGGTAGAGCGAATTGGATATTAAAGGACGTTTGTAGCTTACTGATTATATATATATATATATATATATATATATATATATATATATATATATATATATATATATATATATACATATATATATATTATATATACATATATATATATATATATATATATATATATATGTATATATATATATATATATATATGTATATGTATATGTATATATATAATAGCAACAGAATTGTAATAGATGCCCAGTGATTAACTGTCCCAAAACCATTTTCCTGAGATTTCCGAATAAGAGAAAAATGGGAAACCCCCTCACCGAAGTTGAATGGGAATTGCGGTCATCTATCTTGTGGTTCTCTTGGGTTCTGTAGCTGCGACGGAACATCTATCATGGTTATGGTCTCTCAGATTTGCTAGCAATGCTCACTTTGGCATTTGTTTCGGATAAATCCGGCTTCGCTTTCGATTGCTATTGCAATTATGCTGTTGTTTTCTGCTCTTCCGAGTCAGCTAGCGGTTCGAATGTTTTTTTTGTGTTATAAGGGTTATTAAAATTATTTTAATTGTAGGGTTTTTTTTTATTTTTTGTTGCTGTCGATCAATAAGCTTTATTTTTTTGTAATTTTCTGATATGAATGTGCGATCGTGGTGACATTTTTAATTATTCTCCAATGACAAGTTAGGGAACTTTGGGTCTGATGGCAATTCTCCGTTGAACCTTAATTGTAACACAATTGAACTAACCAGTGAATTATGTTCGAATGACACAACTGTCGTGGCCTCATTTATGTGTATAAATGCAGCTACATATATATACATATAATCATGAAGCTTCAAATGTCGTTTAATATCAAATTCAGGCTACTTCGGGAATATCCCCGATGGGGAATTATCACCGAAGGGGAATTTATAAGTGATAAATGGATTGGTACTGCCGGGTCTCGATCCCTCGACACAGATACTTATCCAGCAACTCCATCAAGAGAGATGATAATTCCCCATCGGGGATATTCCCGAGGTAGCGTGAATTTGATATTAAGCGACATTCGTAGCTTCATGATTGTATATAAATCACGGTGTGATAAAAATTTCATATTTACACACACACACATATATATATATATATATATATATATATATATATATATACATATATATATATATATATATATATATATATATATATATATATATGATTATTATCACTTTTTGTACGTGATTCATTTATCACACATTACCACAGGTGAAAAATAAGAAATGGGGTGTATCCTGACCGGTTTCGACTTTATTTCCAGTCCTTCGTCAATGGCTTGGAAATAAAGTCGAAACCGGTAGACCTACACCATATTTTTCACCTGTGGTAATGTGTGATATATATATATATATATATATATATATATATATATATATATATATATATATATATATATATATATATATATATATATATATATATATATATATATATATATATATATATATATATATATATAGGGAGTGTGTGTGAAGTTAAAGCGCGGTTATTAGGTTTTACTTCTTAAGAAGCTGCTTTACCCCACATTACACATCATGGAAATGAAGTGCATCAGTTTTTGTCGTATACATTTTGTGATTTGATTTTCTCAGCACTTACCGCAAATGCAATTCAGTATGCTAATGCAAATGAACTCCTTGAGTGGTGGCTTGCAGTCTCAAGTATCTTTTTCATGTGATGATTAATAGCCAAGGTTCCCTCCAAATAAAAAAATACTTCTTGTTCCTTAATTCTGTGATTACGGTTAGTATTTTTCACTTACCTTAAAAATCTTGAGCTTTAAAAGCGAGCCTTTTCTTTAGAATTATAATTTTATGTTGTACTTATTTGAATACTTTTGGTCCTTGTATAATGTTTACTTACAATTTTCAGTTTTTTTTATTAAGGTGTGTTCAGTGAATAATTGCTTTGCTTAGAATACTGTTGTCTTTTCACGCGGCATGGTCTTCATACTAAGTAATTAGGCCCTGACTTGAGATTAAACTGACATTACCGCCTAATTGTTAAAGGTATCTTTGTATTCCACGTAACAAACAAACCCTTATATTTCACGATAAAGAGAGAAAGATAGATGTGCGTCTTGTAATGCTTCTCTGGCGTTCCAGGCTATTCGCACACGCCCTTTATCAGCGTTTGAACCGATTGCATGCTCTCTGGTCACGAATCCTGATCTAGTGTTATTGCCTCGCTAGAGGGATGACTCTCACCTCTCACCTCCCGTTCTGTTATATCTTTAATCGGACGAGACGATTCTCATCTTTAACACCACCCCATTCCTCCTCCCCCTCCTCCTCCCTCCTCTTCCTCCTCCTCCTACATTGCCGTTTTCTTTCTGGCTACCATCAAGCACTTTCGATGCCTAATCTCTACAGTCCTAGTAGTTCCGGTGCTGTCATTAAATGTTATCGGTTAATTAAGCATTCAGCTTGCCTTTCATTCACGTATGTCCTTTTGTCTTCAGTAGCGGTGTTTGTCTAGGTATATTGGTTGGGCCGACATTTGTAGAGTTAATGAGGAAGGCCACTTAAACAAATAAAATACGTAATGTTAAAAATTGGGGATATAAAATGTTGAAATATGAAACTATACCATATGAAAAAGAAACGGTAAAAAAAATTGGAAATACTCAGGGTTAAAAAAGAGAATATTTTCACTGTTAGAAAAGAAAAATGAACATTGCTAAAACGAAGAAAATGAAATGTTTAATCCTTTTTAATTGAGTACATATTTTTTCTTTTATGAAATCCGTAAAGTACGTGCTATTATATCATTTACCTCTTTTTAAGATGCAAAATGGATAACAGAATTTTATTATTACTGAAATGTATATTGAATAGCTTTAGATAAGTCATGATATATTCTTAAATGTAGACATCTTTCGTAGAGACGGTTGTCATTGCGAGAAGGATTATTCTGTCGATTACTGTCATGATATAGTCATAAGAAATTTTTATGAAATCTGGTTAAATTAAAACCATTAAATAAGTTGTTATTTGTCGGAAGCTCAGCGCCAGTCCTGTTATCACTCACTCTGGTGACGTCTCTGCCTCAATGTGACACATTGCGCTTTCAACTGAGATCTGTTAATGATTTTGTTTAGTACCTATTAAGCCTCGATTTTTAGAATGATTATGCATTGCAAGTGTTCCCACAGATTGGTCGGGTATCCCATCCAAACACTAGCTAGACCCATTTGGCTTAAATTTTCACACTGATCAAACGACCAGAAGTTGTCTTAACATATTTATTACACATATCTTGTTGGTAAGGTTCAGTGCTTGAAAATGTTAAAGATATGCATTCGATTGGTGTAATGCAATCACGACAACTATTGATACTTTATACCATTAACGGTGTAAAACTTTAGCCACTAAAGTAATCACTGGTACTGGGTCAGCTTTGTCGTATAACGATAGTTCTTGTTGGTGAGGTGTCACGGCTGATTTTCATGTTATCAATTCGGTTGCCTCTTCCTCTGTCATTTCGTCTTGTTTTTCCTCTGGCTGTGCTCTTTCCCGTTGTTCTATATCACTGGTTAATGATGATAAGTTCCTCGTTGGGCGAGTCGGTAGAGTTGTCGGATAGCACTCGCTAGGCCCGAGCTCGAGTCTCCGACCGGCTAATGAAGAATTAGAGGAATTTATTTCCGGTGATAGAAATTAATTTCTCGCTATAATTTGGTTCGGATTCCACAATGAGCTGTAGGTCCCGTTGCTATGTAACCAATTGGTTCTTAGCCACGTAAAATAAGTCTAATCCTTCGGGCCAGCCCTAGGAGAGCTGTTAATCAGCTCAGTGGTCTGGTAAAACTAAAGGTATACTTAACTGGTTAATGATGTATTTGCTGCTATTTCTTCGTGTTGTTTCTTGTATTCGTTGGTGTTGTTTTTGTTTTTACCCCAAAATCTTCGTTGCTGCATCGACTCCTTCGACTAGGGGGTCATGTCTGACACCGATCATATCATCAGCGGTAGTTTATCACGGCACTTCATCATCATCAAATCATTTGACATAACAAGGCGTTGATGGCTTTCATGCGCTAATTTTGTTTCATGTTAAGATGTCGTTGACGTCGAGTGTAATGCTACCTGCTATTAAGAAGAGTGACGCTTTGAAAGGAGAGAGAGAGGGAGAACGTAAAATAAAGGAAATTGACGTGGCCTTGAAATATAGCACTACAGTTGTCAGAAATTATTAGTCTTCAAATAGCAAGAGAGCATGAAGTGAAATAAATGATCATTATTACTATTTTTCTGGAGCAAATGCGATTTCGTAATCGTGAGCGGCACGTCTTCCAGTACAGTCACGTATGTCATGTGTGTTTTTAGCACAGTTATGGTGTCATTTATAACAGTTGCACATATATGTAATTATATATACATTTTCTATTAAATATAAATTATATATATATGTATATATATTATATATAAAATTTGTGTATGTGTATGTCTGTATGTGTGTATGTTAAGAGAATAGGTTATGATTTTCAGAAAAAGAAGTGTTACAAATAAACAACGTTATAGAGACGGAGTAATAAAATTACATGAATTACCGGGTTTTACTTTAAATAGTTATTTCCTGTCGCGTATCAGTAGAATTAATATCTAGGCACAAAATATTTTTATATCATTCAGTGATATAACGAATCCACGATCTTGGCTAAATTTTAATATTGAGGAATACATATGTATACATTTAAGCGACAGTTGACCGCTTATTTTGATTGTATTCCAAGTTTAACCAGGTTCCAATGATGGATCTACTGAAATTCCGTCTCTGAAGCTCGCAATTATATACTGAAGTTCGCCTTTGCTTTCCTGTTTTTTTTTATTTTTTTTTTTTATCTAGTTAGCAAATACGCTTAAGGTTGTTCTCCTCGGGTCCGTTTTATTTCCAGTGATATTTCCTGACCAAGCGTAACAGTTAACGCGTTCACAAAGATGGTTCCTGTGCGATGTTGGACGGAGCCATTCATGGGTAAATGAGTGAATTTATATTTGCCTTAATCCTTTTTTTTTTTTTTTTCTTCGACGGGATTTTATTTTCATTGTACCCCGCAGTAATGTACTGTACAGTACGAGGTATGTAGATGGTACGCCAGAAAAATGGTGCCTTGTCTTTTATGATGGTGAGCCCATCTTACTGATGCAGTATTGCGGTAACATGAGGGGTTTTTGGTTGGGCAGGGTAGTACACCGGGCTCCCTGGCCCCTTTCATGCTTTGCCACACTTAGGGGCCTCCGTAGGGAAAGAGTCTGTCCGACCTGCATTAAGCATTCGTAATATAAACCAACTCCGCATCGCCATTTGGTAAACTTTCGAGGACTTTTCTGCTTTTGGTTATTTTATTCTTGGTTTAGTTAACTGAAGTCATGCATTAACACCCCATTTCAGTCTGAGCTGTTATGCTTTACCTACTCTCTATTATATATATGTCGTGTGAAATTAGCACAACTTGCAAGCACTCATGAATATTTTACTCGTGTAACCGATTCTTCGAAAAGGTTGAAAATTTATTCTTAAAAAAAAAAAAAAAAAAAAGGAAATTATTCTCCTTTTGGTAAGGCAGCGGCAATGCTGTCTATCTCCACGCCCCGAGAAGTCAGCCTATGCATTTTCTATCATCGTTTGGACAGTCTGTTTTAGAAATTAGGAATGTTATTCTTCTGTTCACTTTTGCTGCAAAATATCTGTTGAAAAAGATGTGCATGAAAAAGAAATCAGACAGTTGTAATTAATTTGGTTCAGTTGGTGTCAGATCAGTGATACATTGATGTGCAATGAAAAGACAAAATTATCTTATATACCACATATTATTTTGTAAAAATATAATTTGGAGATTTTACATTACATAAACTGCTTATGAAATTGTACCGCAGCAATATGTACGGGAATAATAAGTTTTTCTGGAAACATGAAATGTAGAGTAGGCAAAGTTCTAAGTTTTTCTGGAAACATGAAGTCTAGAGTGGACAAAGTTCTAAGTTTTTCTGGAAATATGAAATGTAGAGTAGACAAAGTTCTAAGTTTTTCTGGAAACATGAAATGTAGAGTAGACAAAGTTCTAAGTTTTTCTGAAAACATTAAATGTAGAGTAGACAAAGTTCTAAGTTTTTCAGGGAACATGAGGTCTAGAGTGGACTTCAGAGCAGACAAAGTTCTAATTTTTGTTACTAGAGTACACGATAAAATAAAAAAAATAAAAAATAGGAAATAAGTTTTCAGGGAAGTATTGTCAAAGTACTTGAGAGGGTCCATGTAAGGGAACAAAACGTTTTTTGGAAACATGAAATATTGAGTGTTCTTAAAATTCAACTTTTATTCCAGAATACGCCACGAGATGAAAATAAATAGTTTTCTTGAAATTAAATAAGATCTAATTAAACTAAATTACCATGGGGTCAGAATAAGGGAATACAAACGCTGTCCTAAAATTGTGAAATGTATGGTACTCTTAAGTTAAAATTTCTTGTTGTCAAAACAAACTGAAGGGTTAAAACTAGACAATATTAAAATTTCCGTGAAGCATAAAATGTCACGTAGAATTAAGTTTTAATTTTCATCGTCTAAATAGACCACGGGGTCAAACTAAGGAAAGGATAAGTATTTTGGGAAGTGTGAAATGTGGCATAGAATTAAGTCTCGATTTTTATTGTTGATACATACGACAAAGTCCAAAATGATTCTGTAAAAGAAATTTATCTTAGGAAGATTCCCTTGGACCCGCATCTCAAGCACCCTCTCCTAAATACAATCATTAGTCTTAATGAAATGGACGATATCAGCGTTCAGGTCGAACTGAGGCAGGATTAACGTTGAAAGTAATATATTGCTATCGATAAACAGCAACTGTGATGAATGTCATTTATTAATATTGAGATTGTCGAAAGTAATGGTAACGGTTATTCTGTTCAGTCTGGTATTTGTATGTAATAGTTCCACCCACGGCTCTGGAATTATGTTGGATTTTTTCCGGAAAATTGGAGAATTTCTGCTTATGTGCGGAAAGCATTCCCAGGTGTTTCTCCGCTGATGGAAGCGATAACTCAGACCACCAAACAAATTATT
>NC_089776.1:28457788-28460288 GCF_040412425.1 Macrobrachium rosenbergii | reverse complement strand
AGTGTTTGTTTGGAAGTTTGTTTATTTTTAGCTTTGCGAGTGTTTGTCTGTCGTTTGAGATGGTGCATCTGAGAGAGAGAGAGAGAGAGAGAGAGAGAGAGAGAGAGAGAGAGAGAGAGAGAGAGAGAGAAACTTTCATGTTTGATCACATGACAGCTGGCTTTACTTGAATAAGCGATTTAATGAGAGGTGGCGTGGAGAGGTATTATTTTGAGTTTAGTTCCTGTACCTTAGTTATGATTTCTTCTCATTTACTCGGATGTTTGCTTTTGCATTCGAGGACCCTGTGTTCCAGACAATAATATGTTCGCTCTCTCTCTCTCTCT
Source organism: Macrobrachium rosenbergii (assembly GCF_040412425.1). Classification (NCBI taxonomy): domain Eukaryota; kingdom Metazoa; phylum Arthropoda; class Malacostraca; order Decapoda; family Palaemonidae; genus Macrobrachium; species Macrobrachium rosenbergii. The sequence continues at coordinate 28,459,962 of NC_089776.1, read as the reverse complement.
CTCTCTCTCTCTCTCTCTCTCTCTCTCTCTCTCTCTCTCTCTCTCTCTCTCTCTCTCTCTGTAAACCTGATGTTCTGTCCAGACAGAATTTTGTTGTGAAATTAATACTAAAAATAAGAGGCTCGTTTCCTCCATCATTCACGCTAGGCTTGAATCTTTCGCTTGCAGCTCACTGCCATAATTTATCAGGACGCTTTCAAATAATACGGCCGAGAAAAATATTTTCCGTTATGCCAAAATATTCTTCTTCATCTTCCTCTTTTTGAAATATATTCCTAACCCTGATCGTTCCTTCTACACTCTGAAACCACCGTAGTGACGAAGTACGTCATTTTCCACGTGAAATTTGTCTCATTCCTCCGCGAATCTTCTCATGAAAGATAGAGAAATATTTCGCTACTTGTCAGTGAGTTTCATCGTTGTTATTAAAACTGTGATTCTTGGTGATCCCGTGTTCGTAGTTTGTAATTTCTTCTTGTATGAGAAGGTTCTCTTTCGTTAAACTTTAAAATACCAGGTTAATGATTTTAGTTGTCAATTGGCATTTGTTATTTACAAGGTGTTATTACTTTATATTCTCAAGAATGTCACGGTCTCACTTCTACTGTACTAGTACTGCTACTGCTGCTGTTGCTTCTACGACTACTGCTACCTACTACTACTGATAACGATTACTACTACAATTACCACAGTTAATTATGCAGGACGATGTCGTACCTGAAACATTTTATTTCTCGATGTTTCATTTGAAAAGCTGGCGACACAACACCAAACTTCCAAGCGTGACTGTCAGGTGTGTAAAATGATTATATCGCCTTTGCAAAGGGTCCAAAATACATTACTGTACTGTTCTGAAACCACCTCATCAAAAAGTGGAAAAGGATTTATGAATGTATATATATATACGTATATATATATATATATATATATATATATATATATATATATATATCAATATATGTATAAATATATATGTATATATAATAATCATTTATTCGTGTGTGTGTGTGGTTATACGCTTGTGCGATGAGACATGTGTAAGACGGGAAAATGATCTGTCAGATTTCAAATAAAGTGTGGTACATGCGCGTTAATTGTGTGTTGCTAATGAATTCTGTTTGCAGTTTTAATTAAAGGGTGCCTTTGGGATAGCTGCATCATGACAGAATTAAGTGGCTGTGACACTAACAGTGACGAAATATTTAAAAGGGATAATGAATTTCACTAAGTAGTAAGTAGAGCAAGACAGTAAAGACTATGGATGCAAAAAGGGCCAGGTCAGGAACAACTTTTTTTTTTTTTCTTTTAACTGAACCAGCGTATGGAAGGAGTGACGGGAGATAAAAGTAGAGAAAATGCAAATAGTGGAGATGAAATTGGATTAAAGAAACAGTTTTCTGAGGAAAGTTTATGGATGGTAAGTCGTAGTTTCATGCTAGTTAGAAGTTACCGATACCAACAACAGTTCTTCATTGGTATTTAATCTTTAGAGCTCTGGCGGTGACGTGGTTTCATCGCTGAAATAGTGATGTTGTAAGGAAACAGTTTGACTTTTATTGGTGAAGCACTTTACTCTGTGAGGAACAAAGTAACGATTCCGTCTCAGGTTTTGAATCTGCTTGAGATCTAGCAGGCATGTATGTGGTGTTTTATGGCGTTATACTTATTCATCTGCGAACAGAAGTATTTTCTCTATCGTGAAATTTGTGCTTCTGTACCTTGTATCTTTGAGCTTCATTTGGAAATGAAAATAGACTTGATTTTATTCCCCTCTACTGATGAATTTAGTTTCCTGTAAAAGAAAAATGTTGCGCCGGCTTTGTCTTTCCGTCTGTACTTTATTCTGTCCGCACTTTTTTCTGTCTGCCGTCAGATCTTAAAAACTACTGAGGCTAGCGGGCTGCAAATTAATATGTTGATCATCCCCCTCCAATCATCAAACATACCAAATTGCAGCCCTCTAGCCTCATTAGTTTTTATTTTATTTAAGGTTAAAGTTAGCCATTATCGTGCTTCTGGCAACGATATGGGATAGGCCACCGCCGGGTCGTGGTTAAAGTTTCATGGGCCTCGGCTCATACAGCATTATACCGAGAGCACCGAAAGATAGATCTATTTTCGGTGGCCTTGATTGTACGCTGTAGCAGGTGTACAGAAAACTCGATTGCGCGGAA
>NC_089776.1:28440288-28447788 GCF_040412425.1 Macrobrachium rosenbergii | reverse complement strand
AAATTTTTTATACTTTATTTCATTAGTTTACCTCCCTCACGAAGACCAGGTGTTTCTTCATCACCAATCTTTTTTTTGTAATTTTTTGTCTTTTTTCTTTCTTTTAGTAAGGTAGCTTCTGCAGTCCATCTGAATAGACCGATATTAGCACTATTGGAGTGTTGGAGTGTGGTTTTAAAGATTCATCGTTATTTTTTATGGACATACATATATACATACGTAGATACATACATACATATACATGTCTGTATGTACGTATGTATGTATGTGTTATTATAAAGGTCTTGAAAAAGGTTGATGAAATTATCAAAATGATATTTCGATTGCATAGGACGCGTTTCATTAAGAATAGGTTGGAAAACGACTGGACCGGAAAGTCTTATGGGTACTGCATTCTACCTCATCCCGTATTTCAGTCTACCTGTATATGCAACATATTTTCATAATGTTAATGTTTAATCCCATATTTTCAGCGTCATGAAATTTACCATTAGCACGGCCCCCATGAAGTTATATTTTTTCATCTTATGCTGTAACTTAATTCTTCAGTATATATTTCATCACAGACTCATAAAAAATAGTGGTTCCCAAACGCAAGAATGCACAGATATCAGGAATCTCAAAACTCCACCTTGGCCTCCAAAGAAGAAGAACATGACACATAATGAGTCACCATTATCGCCTGTCATATTCCCGACCACATTTCATATCGGTAAAAATGCTTCTAATCTGGTGAGAAATTCAGAGTTAAAAAGATTAATCATTAGCTCAAGCTGTCAGAGTAACACCACCCAAGCATCCATTACTCAAAGACACCAACAGGTTCTGTCGGAATGTACTACGACAAAGTGGATGAAATAGACACGGCCCTGCTTTGACAAAAACTTTCGAAAGAAGAAAGGTTTCGTATAACTCGGCTGTCGAACTGTTATCCTTGTGCTGACTAGCCTGGCATTTTAGAACACCTCTTAGAGTCACTATCATTATGATCCAGTTAGAGGTTGCTTTTAGTCCTTATTCAAAGGAGAAATAACCACTGGTGTTCAAAGTTGGAGGGATAATCCTTGATATACAAAGATGGTTTCAGAACATCTGCTATGCAGAGAAAAATCTTCTATGGTTACTTGCCCAGATCAATGTTTATGAAACAATCCTGCTCTATTATTTTGGACTGATTTGAATATTCTCACCTGTGACATTGTGCTGGTAAAAAAACCATACAATCTACTTACCAACAACATATGCTCTTGGGAATTATGTATTCACCATTTTCAAAATTGTAAGTGTATTCCTGGAATTAAGAAAGGCATTAAGTTTGAATGAAGGTGCTGTGATGTTTGATCAGGTACTTTACTCCAAAGGTTGTCTGATTACCAGTGTTCTAGTATTTTTCTGAATGTGGGTGTCTCTCTCACACTTTCGAATCTCCTAGTTAGTGAAAAATCCATTCCAGAAAGATGATGGGATGTGGCAGTTGAATCAAGAGCGGTGGAAGAAGGATTAGCTAAAACCAAGGTTTTCGATTATCTAAGCTGGTCTATGAAGCTCTCTTACACCTCAAATGGTAAGAGTTACACTCCTGGTTTGAGAACATCCTATCTATAAAGTATCTCGCCTGACAAAGTCCATCAAAGCAGTGTAAAGGTTAGATGTGAACACTGTGAAATAAGAGGTATAATTTCTTTAGCAAGACCCGTTATCGTCTAAGACTTTAAAGCTAATCATTGTATACCTTGACCATCTCCATCACAACCGTGTTCAGTTAGCAGCCTATGAATGTCTTACCTGGAAAAGGTGGAGATATTCTGCTCTTGGTAATTAATATAGAGAAGGTATGGATTACTATACTGAGCATCTGAGAAGCCTGTATTGCCATGGTGTTTTGCTCAAGAAAAGTAAATTTTCGATGATTCTTGTGTCTGTACTGTCAGATGAGTAAGTTGCAAGAATCAAGTCAGTGGGTCAACCAGAACATGTTTGATGGCAGATTCTCAGGACAGACCCGCAATGGAAACGCTTTTGGACGTATTTCAGTGGATTAAATGATAGAGGAATCGGCTCACAAGACAATAAGAAATTCAGCACATATTTAAGAGAATTCAGCGGACACAGAGAATGAGAATTGGGACCTCAGCAGTTGGTTAAGGTAGGATTATACTAAATGAGCTTGCAAGCTTTTGTAGGTACCAAAAATGGAAATAAATAAGTGAACAATTTGGAGATCCAGAAGTTCAGGTCTAAGAATGGCAGCATTCAGTCAAATCACTTGCCACCTTATTAAGACTGTTTGATGTAACAGGCTAGCTGAGGATGTTGCCTCAAATACCATGTTCCATAGACAGATTATGGTTGGAGTATGGACAAGAATTATAAACTTGTTGACTGGGTTCCCAGCACTTGATGCTATGCTGGAGTTTCTTCTTGTGTACTTAGATATTTCATTTGTAAGTTCTTCACTTCTACATTTTTCAAATTGGATTAAAGAGTATGGATGTCTGCAGTTCCCACACTGTCAGAACATGGCATATTAGGATTGAGAGGGTGAACTGATCAGTGACTTTGCTGAAGATGACTGATTCTTGTTCAGACTGATGACTATGTTGATATCATAATACAAACTAACACATTTCATTAATTTGTAACTGCCTAGTTCTTCCATAGAAATGTATCTTATGTATTGTCAGCATTACTGGAGTGCTAACACTTATGTTTAAAAATGTCAGATATTATTGACCGTAGTTGAATTAAATTAGAATTTTATATAGTGTCAATATTGTAGCAGCCATCTTTAATTTTAAGATGGCTGCCACACTTAGACATTTGAGGGCGTCTTGCGTGTCTAACAGATCTAGAGTTTAACAGCGTATATGTGATTTTATTTTAATTTCAGTCAGCTTGTACAATATTGTGTAAAATCAGCAAAACTAAAAATGACCTACTAGTAGAGTGCACTTACTGACTTGTATTGCTATTAAATACCACACTTATGGCAAGTATATATATATGATTTCAATTGTATATAAGTGAGTCTGTAATGATTTGAAACCGGATTAGAAGCTCCTTTATGGATAGGAATCACTTGATCGGATATATTCTGAAGAATTTTTATTGCAGTAAAAGGTTTAAACACAGGTTAATGGCGGCCATCTTGTTTTCGAAAATGGGCATCATGAATTGAAGTTAATTAGTGGCACCTTTGTATTTTAAAAGTTTGAAAAGTGGAGTTAAGAGACAAGATTATGAAAATATGTTGAAAGAAGCTGAGGTATTAGTTGAGGTTGAATTTATTATCCCCAGATTTGATGGCTCTGTTGACACCAACCCATTTTAGCATAAATGCGCCTTCTGCTCTTAAGCCACTACATCTGCAATATTTTACGCTTTTCTTGCACCTGATTATACATGTATATATATAATATATATATATATATGCATATGACATATGTATGTATACAGTATTTATTTATTAATAATATAAAAATATTAGTGAATCTCATTCCCATCATATGGGACCAGTTTCTTTTGGGGTAGGGGGTAAGGTGGCCATAACTGATGGATTATTGGTTGAAAAGGTGGGTCACGAAATGAGATCTGGGGGATAACATCGTTGAATAAACCTTACTGTAGAATCTCTCTCTCTCTCTCTCTCTCTCTCTCTCTCTCTCTCTCTCTCTCTCTCTCATGCTTTTTTAATCATCTCTCTTTTTTAATTCCGTCTCTCTCTCTCTCTCTCTCTCTCACATTGTCTTTATCATTGTTTTATCATCTTCCTCTCTCTATATTATCAGTTTCTCTCTTTAGCTTTTTCTGTTTCACAGTTTCTTCTTCTCTCTCTCTCTCTCTCTCTCTCTCTCTCTCTCTCTCTCTCTCTCTCTCTCTCTCTCTCTGTGCCTCGCTTTTCCTGATTATATTCTTTCTTTCCCTTTCCTTTTTCCTACATTCTCTCTCTCTCTCTCTCTCTCTCTCTCTCTCTCTCTCTCTCTCTCTCTCTCTCTCTCTCTCTCTCCCCGTGCCTCGCTTTTCCTGATTATATTCTTTCTTTCCCTTTCCTTTTTCCTACATTCTCTCTCTCTCTCTCTCTCTCTCTCTCTCTCTCTCTCTCTCTCTCTCTCTCTCTCTCTCATTGTTGCTTTTTTGTTTTGCTCATCCTGTAGTCTTCTTTCCGCTTCCGGATACGACCGTTCTCTTTTTCTGTCGCTGTCACTAGTTTTCCTTTATACTCCCTTTTACTCAACCTTTTCTTTTTATGAAATTATTTCAGATTTAATAATTCGTCATTATCTTCCAAGACTTTTAATGAACGTTTTGCATTTAAATCTTCATTTCAAACGCGAATTACATCCAGTTTAAAATATTCCAGTTATTGGTATTGTTTTCTTGGTTAACAAATTTTTTTCAACTATAATATTTAATATGAATATTTATTCCGGATTATTCTTTGTCGAGGTTTAGTGTTCCTGTCTTCACGTCACTGGTTTTATTTCAGTAATCTCTCTGACGATTCAATTCGTATTTCAGAAGAATTAAAAATGATTAACAAAAGCGTATAGCACACATCACGAAACACAAAGAGTTACGTTTATTGTGAAAAGGTCCTCTCCCTTTATGACGCTGAAGGAAATGTATGCATCCCCAGGCAGTTGAAACGGCCCTCCCTGGGTCGTTCCATATTACATGCTTTGGGAGCTGCTTGAGAGACATTAGGTTGGGAGCAACCCCTGGGTTGGGGGGTGGAGGGGGGAGGGGGCCTCGACACCAAAATTCCGAGTTCACGCTGTCATTTATCTGGATTTTCGAGTCATCCTCCTCGTTTGACGTCACTGTATGACATCATCACTGATGACTGGGGAGTGGTCGTCATTATACTCATGCCATTATCATTCCTCTTTTACGTTTGTCAAGCATCGGTTCTCTCTCGCTCTTGATAGAACTAAACATTGTTGTTATTGCCATCTCAGTAATAGTTGGCATTACCGTTGTGTCGTTATTGTGTCCTCATCAAGTTTTGCTATATTAATTATTTCTCTTGTATTATACTCATAATTCTTATTGTTGTTTATGTAAGTGCATTACTGTCCTCTTTATACCACTAACGGTGTTTCATTACATCGGTCCCTCAACCCCTACCCCACCATCTCTCTCTCTCTCTCTCTCTCTCTCTCTCTCTCTCTCTCTCTCTCTCTCTCTCTCTCTCTCTCTCTCTCTCTCTCTCTCTTTCCGTCACACTCGCTCGCGCAAATTTGTTCTCTTTCCTTTCTTTTTCTTCACTCTCTTCGATTTTTTTTTCTTCTCATCTCTTATCCTGTTGTTCTGCCTTTGATATATCTTTGGATTAGGGAGCTTCACAAATTATAATTGGGGACGTAATGCCTTAGTTTTACTTCACATCATCACTTCTTATTTTTGGTTTAAAAAACTATTCTTGAACTAAGAGGTGACATTGTAGTTGCTTAAAAGTCAGGATTACTGCAAATGATATATATGTCAACAGACACAAGTGTTTTCTGATTTTGGTAAAAATATCCTTTTGAATAACCTTTATATTCATAGTCCATTTTCAGTTGGAATCATGCCTCGTTGTATATTATACACATTTTAGGCAATCACAGTTTTTTCTTTATTTCAATATTCTCACTGATATACTCTTTTCAGGTTGATCATCACCAGTGTAATGATTCAGTGAATATTTCAAAGAATAAACAGAAGTTTACAGAAGCGCATTGAATGTTTCATGAATTATTAGTACAGTGTTATGTATTTATCCTAAGTTGGGGAACATGACTATTTCTCTAAAAGAAATTATTTCACGTGCTGCAGCACATTAACGACAAGTGCCGAACTAGAAGATATTTCACGGAATTAAAAACGTTCTACATAGACGTATTCTGTTACACCTGTTATAAAGCATAAGTATGTACAGTATATGTTGTGAAGAACTCTTCTTATAAAGTGTTGAAAGAGATGTGTGTATCCCGAGGCGCCCTTGAAGCAGCTCGGCCGGGATCGTTCCATATTACATGCTTTGGGACTTGCTTGGGTGGGATCAGGTTGGGGGCGTTCTCCGGTGTTGGGCGGGGGTGAGTGGTGGTCGAGTACCAAAGTTGCAAGTTCGCATTTTCGTCTTTCTTGATTTTGGAATTTGTTGCTTTTGATGTCATCATCATCATCACCATCATCATCATCATCATCATCATCATCATCATCATTATCATTATCTCGACCCTTGAAGTAGTCGCCACTGCAGTTATTACTTTCGTCATTTGGAAAGTGTTGATTGTTCTTGTCATTTCTGACATTGCTGATATCCCCACCCCCCATTATTTATGCATCATTGATGTCATTATTGCTCTCTTTTAGGAGGCTTCAATTCTTACTCGTTTTTGACATCAATAGTCATCATTATCATAAACATTACTTTTTGGCCTTTGTTAGTATGCATCTTCATTATCATTACAAATTGCGTCATCACCATCTCTATCTTAACGAGCATACCTTAAGTTCTTGTACGTATGGATTATTGTATTTCACATCATAATGTAAAGCTAACATTGTAAACATTTTCAATTCTACGTAATCTCTTTCTTTCATCGTTCCAGTGTTGTAGCCCCAGCCCCCATCTTCCTAATTGTCATCACATACTATCGCCTTCTTTCGACCCTGGATGGATGTCGTAATTTTCGCTGGTAATTTGATGTTTCAGATTTTTACATTCTTCATTTGCTGTAAATTCACACACACACACATATACTGTATATATATATATATATATATATATATATATATATATATATATATATATATATATATATATATATATATATATAGAGAGAGAGAGAGAGAGAGAGAGAGAGAGAGAGAGAGAGAGAGAGAGAGAGAGAGAGTGTGTGAGAGAATCGTACTTGTAGGTGCTTTCGTTATCGTGTGCTTGCGGTTACAAGTTTTCCCCGAGACTCTACCAAGTATTCATATTGTACACATTTGCTTTGGCAGTGTAAACTTCGTATACTCTTATCCACACAGTAAACATTGACAACCAATCTGGAGAGAGAAGAAAAGAGAGAGAGAGAGAGAGAGAGAGACTAGAATATTTTTTATTAAAATTTCGTTCGTAGTCCTCTATGTGATTTATGATTTGCATTGTCATCTGTGAATATGAGAAGAATAGTAGAAAATTAACTCTCTGAATATGCTGCTGGAACTGTGGTATGTTAATTTTTTTTTATAAGGGTCAGTGGCCCATATTCGTTGCGATGCCAGGTTACCTAATCTCTAACAAATAATTTCATCGTTGTGCAGGTAACCATGCGCTGTGTGACATTTTGGTACGCTCAGTAACAACGATATGCTCTTTGGCACATAAGACCTCTCTAGCAGCAGTAACTGGTATAACATTCTGAAGTTATGTTACGTTCTTTTGCATTTTATAACAGTAAAAAGATTGAATTTATTGACCTCTTATACCCGTCGTCAGATCAAAAACATATAGCAAGGTACGAAAAT